>NC_083406.1:66524708-66827738 GCF_020745735.1 Hemiscyllium ocellatum | reverse complement strand
TCCTGCTGTAACTTGTATTCCAGCTCATCTCCCTGGATCAGAAAGTGTGAGTGTTGGCAGCCATTTTTAAGGTTGGATTTCTCCTGACTATTTCCACAACCTGGGAGAAAACATCCAGGCCAATTCGTTTACCAGGTTACTACTACTGCCAATTGGGCAGCAGTCAAGTAAAAGATCAATATTGTAAATGTGGAAAAGTTGTCAGGTGGGCTAAAAATATTCATGAAATGAATAACTGGTAGAATATATTTCAAGGTATTGAAAGTACAAAGTGTAACCTCCTCTAATAATGTCTAATAGTTTAAGGTTTTTCCATTCCTTTTATATATGCAGTCTAGACATTTGTTGAAACAGGAATTCTGAAGTCAGTTCCTTTACCTGGGGAGAATTACAAGCTGTTAGCTGCCGTCTAACTGCCTAATTGTTTTACAAGTGCTTGCCTCTGCTTATACAAATTATTTTAAGAGTGTGGTTATTAACTTGCAGATGAATATGGGCTATTAAATGGCTTCCACCTCTTAAAATAGGGTTTGACAATTCTGTACAAAACTAGCTAATGAGCGAGGGTGGATTAAAGTGCTCAGATGATTCAACTCTACATAGGTGAGCTACTGGTTGCATCTGAAAGATTGGTGCATGATTTTCTGGGGACAGAGGCAATCCTTTTAACCTGCCTACTCCACATACAGCCAGCCATCATTTCCGTTTGCCTCCAGGCCTGGAACAGGTTGTAGGGCTCACGTCTCCAAATTCCTGACCCCATTTGGAGCGGCTAACCCTGAAGTCCCAATGCTAACTTTTCCTCCCTAACTATTGGCAAATTCTTGAGTCCAGTTGTATACAGATCTGAAAGGTTCCCATCATGATATGGGTTTATATTTAATAGACTAGTATTGGAAACCCATTGAAAAATTGTCATCTTTCTCAACTGGAACTAAAACAGCTTCAGTGTTTATTGATATTAGGAGCTGAAATTAAAAATGACAAGAAAATGTTCAAGGCTACACAATGAAGCGAAACATTCAAAAGGAAGATAAATTGTAGCTCATGTTATTATTTGATTAGCAATAACTGGATGTTCAGGTAACTCCACCTGAGAAGGGATTATAATGCACGAAATACCTCCACAAAGGCTGCTATCCTGTCACTACATCACCTTTCATTAACACATTTGACACTGATCCAGCTCCCTGAGAGGCAGCTCTCAGAGTGAACACGATGCCTGACACTCCCTGTTCTTTTCAGGCAGTCAGGACTCCCTGATTGGGGCTGTTAATCTGGTCCAATCAGGGAACTCCTATCCTGTGAGGTCCACCTGGCTGACCTCGTTACAATCACTGCAGTTTCTTCTGACATTTTCTTCATTTATGCAATGTATGTATCACTGGCCAGGGCAGTATTTATTGTCCAATGCCTACTTATCCTGGAGAAAATGGTTGTTGCTGCCTCTTGAACATCTGCAGGCCTTGTGCTGCATGTACTTTCATACTGCCGTCATGGAGTTCCAGGAATTTGACCTATTGACAGTGAAAAATTTTGATAGAATTCCAAAGTCAGGATGGCGAATGGCTTGGAGGAAAACTTGCTGGTAATGATATTCTCAGGCATCTGCTGCCCCTGTCCTTATAGATGCTAGAGGATGTGTGTATAGCAAGTGCTGTTGAAAGAGCCTTGGTATGTGTATCTTGTTGATGGCATATATTACCATTGATGTAAACTGGCAGCAAAGGAAGAGAATGTTGATGTTGATATAGGGGCATCAACCAAGCAGGTTGCTTTGTTCTGGATGGTGTCAAGCTCCTGGAATATTGTTGCAGCTCCACCATCCAGGCAAGTGAGGGGCACTCCATCACACTCCTGACTTGTACTTTGTAGATGGTGGATAGGTTTTGGGAGAGCCACATCCTGAGTTACTAACTACAGATTTCCTTTCTTTTTACCTGCACTTGTAACCATAGTATTAATATAGAGCCATAGAGTCATTTGGCACGGAAACAGACCCTTCGAGCCAACCAGTCCATGTCGAACATAATCCCAAACTAAACTAGAACCCCACTTGCCTGCTCCTGACCCAGATCCCTCCAAACCTTTCCTATTTACGTACTTATCCAAATGTCTTTTAAACATTGTAATTAAACCCACATCCACCACTTCCTCTGCAAGTTCATTCTACACACAAAAATTTGCCTCTCATGTCTTTTTTAAAATCTCTCTCCTTAAAAATGTGCCCCCTGGTCTTGCTGTAATGAACTTGGGCTATTTAATTGTCTAAGGAATCACAAATGGTACTGAAAATTGCGCAATCACCAGTGAACATTCCCTCTTCTTATGAAGAAGTTAAAAATCACACAACACCAGCTTACAGTCCAACAGGTGTACTTGGAAGTACAGGACTTCAGACCACTGCTCTTTCATCAGGAGCAGCGCTCTGAAAACTAGTGCTTCCAAATAAACCTGTTGGACTATAACCTGGTGTAGAGATTTTTAATTTTGTCCATCCCAGTCCAACACCAGCACCTCCACATCATCTTATGATGAAGGGAAGGTCATTGGTGAAGCAGTTGAAAATGGTAGTGTCCTAAGTCAACCCCCTGGAACTCAGGAAGAGATGTCCTGGAGTGGAGATAACTGACCTCCAGCAACCATAACCATCTTCCTTTCCCTTGGTATGATTTCAGCCAATGGTGAATTCTGCCCAATTTCCATTGATTCCAGTTTCACTAGGAATCCTTAATGCCACTCTCAGTTTAATTCCCTAGTATAATTCCTCATCTCTGGAATTTTGCTCTTTTGTGCATGATTGAACCAAAACTATAACCAGCTCAGGAACAGAATGGTCTGGTCAGAACCTAAACTATGTGTAAGTGGCAGTTTATGCACTACATAGTGTTATGGATGATCCCTTCCATGACTTTGCAGTTGATAGAAAGTAGAATGGTAGGGGGTGGTGTTTTTTTGTCTTGCACAAGACATACTCAGGCAGTTCTCCATATTACAGGATAGGTGTCAGTGTTATGTTTCTTCTGAACAGCTTGGCTTGGAGCATGGCTAGTTCTGAAGCACAGATCTTTAGTCCTATTGCTGGAAGTTGTGAGGACCCACAACCTTTAAATTGTCCAGTGTCTCCAGCCTTTTCTTGGTATCACATGGACAGAATCAAATTGGTTGAAGACTGGTATCTGTGATGCTGCATATTTCAGGACCAGTCGAGATGGTTTATCTACTTGACATTTTCTGTTGGAGGTGGATGCAAATCCTTCTGTCTTGTCTTGTGTACTGATGGCTTGGGCTCTCCCATTGTTGAGGACGGGGATATTTGTGGAGTCTCCTGTTAGCTGTTCAATTGTCCAACATCACTCATGACATGACATGGATGTGGCAGCACTGCACAGTTTAGATTTGGCCCATTATTAAATAGACAGCACTAAGCAGTCCAATAACCAAATGTGTTAATTATGGATCTTTTTAAAATCATGCTGCCTCTATTTATATTCCAAGCGATCATTGTACGTGTGCAGGCTGGAGTTGAAACTGTACACGCTCAGGTTGTTTTAAAAACGTCGCTGCTTTGGACACTGTCTTCCTTGATGTTTTTATTCCCTCACATTGTTCTAGGCTTGCTTCTTGTTACTCAGCACTCCCATTCTTTAGCCTTATTAAGAGGAGGAAAGGTAGTGAAGTGATGCAAAGAGCTGATGGGTGGGAGGGACCAAACATTCCTGTAGAGATAATGACCAGGCAAGTGTGGGAAGTAGCAAGGGAGAAAGAGAGGAAGCGAGTAGTAAGGGATTTTGGGGATAGTTAGGTTCAAGGCAGCCCATGGTTTTGAATGTAAGAATTTCAGGTCAGGAATGTGATCCAACATTGCGCCATGCTTGCTTATGGGAAAGTGGTTTTTAGCCAATACATTAGGAGCGCAAACTGAAAGACAAACTGTGATGTTTGATTATTGTCATGGAGCAAGTATGGGTGAAACTGCTTCAGGAATCTGAAGTAATAATGTCACACTATTAGCTGTCTCTAATGCACTAGAATTATTGTAACAATCAGATATTAGTCACATGGAAAAGAAGCAATATATTTCAGAGACATCACAGGATGCTAACAAAATAAATAAAGCATTTCTCTCACCATTGACCAGATACTTTAATAGTAAGATGAGCCATATTGAAAATGTCAGATTTAAATTATACTTTGAAAACAAAATTGCGACTTTAATCTTAAAATATGGAAAAGTGGTATAAAGCATTTTAAGAAAGCAAGATCTCTTAGTTCCATCCAAAATCAATCATAACTTAAAAGGTTTATACAAAACCTTGAAATTAGCTTAAAATGAAAGTTTGAATTAACTACACTGGATTCAATTTGGCATTTTACTTAAAACTTCAAATACTGTTGTTGAGATGAATGGCATAAATGCCTTTAATGCAAATCTAGATAAGTACATACAAGAAAAAGGCATAAAAAGGATGTGCATACAGAGATAAATAAGCAGGAAAGGAGAAGATTTGTGCAGTATAAACATTAAACATCAAAGTAGATCAACGAGATGGGTTCACTCATCAGTCAGTGGTGTAAATTCTGTACCAACCCACATTTCACAATGTCCTCATGGTGATAACAGAAACTAGCAATATTTTCATTTTTTAAACCTAGCTTATCTGCACTCTGAATTCAATTTGGCAAATCTATGCAGTATTACTCAGCTCTACTTTGTCTTCAGAAATGACCCTCTGATCTACTAATGCAATGGTCACATTGTGAAACCTCACAGAGACTATCAAATAGCATGAGGCTTTTTTAAAAACTTGGATATATTTCTGTGTCTTACAATACATTACAGGATCAATACAGGGCTTCTGTAACATGAAACAAATCAATTAATTTAAAGCATGCCAAGGATAAAGAGAACTGGATGGCAGACAGGAATCCAAGAGTATGAATTATTGGGTGTTTTTACTAGTGGCGAGCAGTGACTATAGGAGTACATCAGGGATCAGTCCACGGATCCTAACTATTTTCATCATATTAATAATGTAGATGAGAGAACTAAATGTAACATCCAAATGCTTGCAAAGGACACAATATGAGGTGGGTGGGAGAATGGCGAAGAGGATGCAGGAATGCTTCAGAATAATTTGGACAAGTTGAATGAGTGGCAAATGCATGGCAGATGAAGTATAATGTGGATGATTGTGAGGTTATGCACTTTGGTAGCAATAACAGGGTGTGTGTGTGTGTGTGTGCGTGCATGTCTGTGTGTGTAAACCTTGATGGCCTCATGCAGCAGGGGTTGTAAAGTAAGCATTCAGATGCAGCAGGGACTGAATAATGCAAATGATATATTGGCCTTCATAGTGAGAGAATTGGAGTACAGGAGCAGAACTCCAGCCTTTTGTTGGTATCACATGGAAAGAATCAAATTGGTTGAAGACTGGCATCTGTGAGCTGTGTATTTCAGGACCAGTCAAGGCAGTTTATCTACTTGACATTTTCTGTTGGAGGTGGATGCAAATACTTCAACCTTTCCTTGTGTACTGACCTCCTGGGCTCTCCTATTGTTGAGGATGGGGATATTTGTTGAGTATCCTGTTAGTTGTACAGGAGCAGACTGGCTTGCTGCAATTGTACAGTGCCATGGTGAGACCACACCTTGAGTACTGTGTGTAGTTTTGGTCTTTTATTTGAGGCAGGCTGTTCTGGCTATGGAAGAAGTACAACAAAGCTTTACTAGACTGATTCCAGGTAGGACTGACGTATGATGATAGACTGGATCATTTAGGTCTTATATTCACTTGATTTTAGAAGAATGAAGAGGGATCTCATAAAAATCAATGCAATTTTAACAGGACAGGACATGGTAAACGTGAGAAGGATGTTCCCGTGACCGGAAGTCCAGAACCAGGAATCACTGACTAAGGATACGGGATGGGAGATTTAGGACTGTGATGAAGTGAAATTTCTTGGCTCAGTCATGTTGTAAGCCTATGAAATTCTCTGTCACAGAAAGTGGTTGAGGCCAAACATGGAATGTTAGCAAGAAAGAGTTAGGTATATTTCTTAAGGCTAAAGGGATCAGACGATATTGTTTTCATAAACCAGAAATGGCAGGTTCAAGTCCCGTCCATGCCTCCTTGGGGCAACATGGTGACTCAGTGGTTAGCACTGCTGCCTCACAGCACCAGGGACGCAGGTTCGAGTCTAGCCTTGGGTGACTGACTCTGTGTGGAATCTGCATGTTCTTCCCACGTCTGTACGGGTTTTCACTGGGTGCTTCAGTTTCCTCACACAGTCTAAAGATGTGCAGGTTAGGTGGCTTTGCCAAGCTAAATTGCTCCATAATAACCAGGGGTGCAGATGAGCCAACAGAAACGCAGAGTTACAGGGATAGAATAGGGGATTTGGATGGGATGCTCTTTGGAGGGTTGGTGCAGACTCGTTGGCCTCAATGGCATCTTTCTGCACTGCATGGATTCTATGACATGGGGAGAAAGAGGGTTCAAGGTATGGAGTAGGATGATCAGCCATGGTCATATTGTGGAGAAGAATAGGCTTAAAGGGCTGAATAGCCTATTCCTGCTTTTATTTTCTATGTTCCTACATTTCTAAAAAAAACTATAGTTTTGAAAAAAATACTTCATATATTGGGGTGAAATTCTTCTTGGTTGTTAGTGCATACCATTTAGAAAATATTCTAATACAATCCTTTTTCAGTCCAAAATGGATAACCTCACATTTGCTTGCATTGAATTCCATCTTTATCCATTCACTTTGTCTATCGATATCCCTTTAGAATCTTATGCTGTTATCCACACTGACGACAATGCCACCTAACTTTGTGTCATCAGCAAATTTGGATATATGACATTCTGTGCCATTATCTAAGTTAATAAATAATGTGAAGAATGGAGGCCTTAACACTGATCTTTGTTGGACACCATAGGTCACTTGGTGCCAATTTCAGTATCTGCTCATTATTTCCATTTTCTGTTGCCTGCTAATCTCCAAGCCACATCAGTAATCTGCCCAAAATCCTCAGATAGCACATTCCAAACCCATAATCACTTCCACCTAGTAGGACAAAAAGCAGCAGATACATGGGAACACCATCACCTAGTTCCCCTCTAAGTGACTCACTATCCCAACTTGGTAATATATCACTGTTCCTTCAATGTCGCTCGATCAAAGTGCTGCCTAATAGGAGTAGGCTCAACCCACAATAGGTGGATTGCAGCCATTCAAGAAGGCAGCTCACCAACACCTTCTCAAGAGCAACTAGGGACAGGGAATAAATACTGGCCAGCCAGCAATGCATATCTCACGAATGAATTTTTAAAAAAATTATGGGCTTCTACCTTAGATAACACAGTCTCTTATGTAGGACTTGATCTTCTGGAAGCCCATATAAACAACATCCATAAAACTAACCCTAATATTCTATAAAAGTCTTTAGTGGGTAAGTGTATTTTCAGAAAGGAGAAATTCCAAACGCTTAAACTAATTGGGATGGTTATAACATAGCTAGGGCTTATGAAAATTAAGCAGGTTAGTTGAAAGAAGCTAACATTCTAACAGAGCTCCTCTTCGGCCAGATGGTTATTTAAATCCTACAAACACAAAACAGTGCGTGAAATTGAAAGCTTGAACTAAGCCAATAGAGGTTACCAGGAAAATACTTCTGATTTAAGCTGACTCCAAGTAAGAGTTTAAAGAGATAAATCACTTTTGGTGACAATCAATTTGTCGCTTTCCCATGCTTATGTATACAACTGCAGTGGTTTGTTTTAGATTTGTGAATAGACAAGGAGTATTTTAGCGTCAGTATTAACAAGATTGTTAGGTTTATGGAGATGATAGACAGCTGGCCACAAGCTGTGGAGTTTGACATTAAGCTTCCTAAGAAATGTAATTTTAAAGCTGGGAAGTTTCCTCCGAGTTTGAGATTTGATTCTAGAATGAACAACCCTTACACTCATTTAATTATAGTCCTAAAATCCATTGTATTACATCTCATAATGCATCTCTTCAATGAACAGCCAGACTACATTCATTTCACATTCATACTGGCAAATTACATTGCCATATGACTTTGATTTATCCAAATCACACAGACCTGAAACATACATTACAATTAACATTTCACTTATGGCTGAGTGAATCTTTGTCACTAGACTATTAATCCAGAAAGCAGAGAGTGAGGATGTTGGAGATCAGAGTTGGGAGTGTGGTGCTGGAAAAGCACAGCAGGTCAGGTAGCATATTCCTGATGAAAGGCTTGTGCCCGAAACATCGATTCTCCTGCTCCTCGGATGCTGCCTGATTTGCTGTGCTTTTCCAGCACCACACTCTCGAGTATTAATCCAGAAACACAAGTAATGTTCTGGGGGCCAGGGTTCGAATCCCACCATGCTGATGACGGAACTTGAATTCAACGAAAAGAGTCTAGATTTAGATTTGAACTTTTATTGTCACATGTTCTTGAGTACAGGAATTCAGGAGTACAGTGAAAAGTGTACAAGACTGCTATTCTCCTGTGTCATCTTAGTATACAAAAGGCAAGATTAAACACAGAAGGAAAAATAAAAGAAAAAGACAAAAAAGGAGTTAAGAGTCTTATGTTGACCATGACACCATTGTCGACTATTGTAATGAGTCCCTTGCCCAATGAGAATCTAACATTCTCATGGGGGCTGTTGTAATGCAGAGGTGGTGTCCCTACCTCTGAGCCAGAGATGCCTGGGTTCAAGTCCCACCTGCTCCAGCGATGTGTAATGACATTTCTGTACAGGTTGATTAGAAAATATCAAATATTCTCAGGAGTAGATGGGATTTTAGAATTGGAAACAAACAGTTCAGCAATACTATAATTTAGGGGTGTCTAACCTAGAGCCTGTGGGCCTCCAGAGCATTTTATATGGACCGATGTAGACTTTCATTTATTGTGTTTTCACAGTTTTTGCAAGGAGCTGCTCCCAAAATAAAGAGGACCTTTCTATCCCCTGGAGTATGCTGATGCTGCAGGTTTATTGGGGAGCCTAATAGCAGCAAGCATGGGACAGAACCAGTCTGAGACTAGAGCAGCCTAAGCCCTGGAATGTGGGGGTGAGTCTGCAGCCGGCTCGGTGAATAAGTGATCGTTTGCTTTTAATGCAGATCTTCAGCGCCTGCACTATTTCATAGATAAGAGGAGCAGAGTCTCAGTTGGGGCAAGGGGACTCTCATCTGATTGCCCTCATCTCCAGGGACCTTCTCGTCTGGTCAGAGGCAGCCAGCCATGGATGTTGTGCCACAAACTGAGGATTTGATGGTCAGGAAAGGACCCATGATCTGAACGTGCTTTCATGAGTCCCCTGTAAATTTTGAAACTTTTGGAAACATTAAAAGACCTTGACTGGTCTTCAAATCATCTTGCTGCAGTGATAACAAATGGTGCAAAAAACATGGTTGGAGGCAAGACTAGGTCAGATACGTAAAGTTTATGCAGTGCTGGATGGTGAATGGAGTTGCACTGTATTTGCCATATAGTATTTGCTGGTAAGTGCTAAACTTGCAAAGTGTCATGCAATCTGTAACTCCCACTGTATGAATATTGAGGCACATGGGTTGAATTACCCCTCATTACTCACTTTTTTTTTTAAACAAAGGACACTATTTCAGAGGATGGAGATATGCTTTTCCATTGCGAGGTACATTGGCTAAGCCATGTGATTTCATTATGCAGGGTGTACAAACATTTATTTCATAAAGGAAATGTCAAACAAGGTCCCTGAACTCTCTGATCATGCCTGATGCGGGGTCTGGCCACTCTGACAGACTTTTAAAAGCCAATTGAAATGATCGTAATTTGCTGCTGCAAAGTCAGGGTTGTCTCACAGCTGTATTCAAATGTAAGAGCATTTCAGGCAAAACCAAAGCTCTTGTGACAGCACTCAAAGGGCACGCTGATTTATTTCTGTCTCAGGAAGAACTGAACTGGGACAAGCAAGGCACTGTTCTGTTCCCTTCTACTCGTATGGTATAATTGCTCGATCTCTTGAATGAAAACATCAAGGCATGACTTTCTGAATTCATGTCACATGCTTACAGCATCTGTCTGTTTAACAACACGTGCTATCGTAAGGACAGACTGACGGGCAGAGGGGGTGTGGTGGCTATATTGGTAAGGGATGATATTCAGTCCCTTGCGCGGGGGGACCTAGAATCAGGGGATGCAGAGTCAGTGTGGATAGAGCTGAGAAATACTAAGGGTAAAAAGACCCTCTTGGGAGTTATCTACAGGCCCCCAAACAGTAGTCTGGATGTTGGATGTAAGTTAAATCAGGAGCTAAAATTGGCCTGTCGCAAAGATGTTACTTCAGTTGTTATGGGGGATTTGAACATGCAGGTAGACTGGGAGAATCAGGATGGTATTGGACCTCAAGAAAAAGAGACTTTGTGGAGTGCCTCCGAGATGGATTCTTAGAACAGCTGGTGCTGGAGCCGACCAGGGAGAAGGCAATTCTGGATCTGGTATTGCGCAACAAACCAAAATTGGTCAGGGACCTCGAAGTGAAGGAGCCATTGGGAAGTAGTGACCATAATACAATAAGCTTCAAATCTACAGTTTGAGAGGGAGAGGGTACAATCGGAAGTGACAATATTTCTGTTGAATAAAGGGAACTATGGAGCTATGAGGGAGGAGCTGGCCAAAGTTCAATGGTGCAATACCTTAGCAGGGATGACAGTGGAGGAGCAATGGCAGATATTTCTGTGTATAATGCAGAAGTTGCAGGATTCATTCCAAAAAGGAAGAAAGATCCTAGGAGGAGGCATGGGTGGCCGTAGCTGATGAGGGAAGTTAAGAAACATATAAAGTTAAAAGAGAAAACGTAGAACATAGCAAAGATAAGTGGGAAAATGGAGGACTAGGAAACTTTTAAAAAGAACAACAGAGGATTACTAAGAAGGAAATACGCAGAGAAAAAATGAGGTACGAAGGTGAACTGGCCAATAATATAAAGGAGGATAGTAAAAGTTTTTTTTAAGGTATGTGAAAGGCAAAAAAATGGTTAAGACTAAAATTGGGCTCTTGAAGACAGAAACAGGGGAATATATTACGGAGAACAAAGAAATGGCAGAAGAATTGAATTGGTACTTCAGATCTGTGTTCACTGGGGAAGACACAAGCAATCTCCCTGAGGTAACAGTGGCTGAAGGACTGGCACTTAAGGGAATTTATATTTGCCAGGAATTGGTGTTGGAGAGACTGTTAGGTCTGAAGGTTGACAAGTCCCCGGGACCTGATGGTCTACATCCCAGGGTACTGAAGGAGGTGGCTTGAGAAATCGTGGATGCGTTGGTGATTATTTTCCAAAGTTTGATAGATTTGGGATCAGTTCCTGCGGATTGGAGGATGGCTAATGTTGTACCACTTTTTAAGAAAAGTGGGAGAGAGAAAACAGGAAATTATAGACCAATTAGTCTGACCTCAGTGGTGGGAAAGATGCTGGTGTCTATTATAAAGAATGAAATTATGACACATCTGGATAGTAGTAACAGGATTGGTCAGAGTCAGCATGTATTTATGAACGAGAAATCATGCTTGACTAATCTTCTGGAACTTTTTGAGGATGTAACTCTGAAGATGGACAAGGCAGATCCAGTAGATATAGTGTACCTGGACTTTCAGAAAGCCTTTGATAAAGTCTCACATAGGAGGTTAGTGAGCAAGATTAGGGCGCATGGTATTGGGGGCAAAGTACTAACTTGGATTAAAAGTTGGTTGGCTGATAGGAAACAAAGAGTAGTGATAAACAGCTCCATTTCGGAATGGCAGGCAGTGACCAGTGGGGTACCGAAGGGATCAGTACTGGGACCGCAGCTTTTTACAATATATGTTAATGATATAGAAGATGGTATTAGCAATAACATTAGCAAATTTGCTGATGATACTAAGCTGGGTGGCAGGGTGAAATGTGATGAGGATGTTAGGAGATTACAGGGTGACCTGGACAAGTTAGGTGGGTGGTCAGATGCATGGCAGATGCAGTTTAATGTGGATAAATGTATGCTTATCCTCTTTGGTGGCAAGAAGAGGAAGGCAGATTACTACCTAAATGGAATCAATTTAGGTAAAGGAGCAGTACAGAGAGATCTGGGTGTTCTTGTACATCAGCCAATGAAGGTAAGCATGCAGGTACAGCAGGTAGTGAAGAAGGCTAATAGCATGCTGGCCTTCATAACAAGAGGGATTGAGTATAGAAGCAAAGAGGTTCTTCTGCAGCTGTACAGGGCCCTGGTGAGACCACACCTGGAGTACTGTGTGCAGGTCTGGTCTCCAAATTTGAGGAAAGACATTCTGGCTATTGAGGGAGTGCAGCGTAGGTTCACGAGGTCAATTCCTGGAATGGCCGGATTACCTTACACTGAAAGACTGGAGCGACTGGGCTTGTATACCCTTGAGTTTAGAAGACTCAGAGGGGATCTGATTGACACATATAAGATTATTAAAGGATTGGACATTCTGGAGGCAGGAAACATGTTTCCGCTGATGGGTGAGTGCCGAACCAGAGGACACAGCTTAAAAATACGGGGTAGACCATTTAGGACAGAGATGAGGAGAAACTTCTTCACCCAGAGAGTGGTAACTGTATGGAATGCTCTGCCCCAGAGGGCAGTGGAGGCCCAGTCTCTGGATTCATTTAAGAAAGAGTTGGATAGAGCTCTCAAGGATTGTGGAATCAAGGGTTATGGAGATAAGGCAGGAACAGGATACTGATTAAGGATGATCAGCCATGATCATATTGAATGGTGGTGCAGGCTCGAAGGGCAGAATGGCCTACTCCTGCACCTATTGTCTATTGTCCTTTGCTGTTGACATGGATAATGCTGGAATTTGTTGAACTACAGAACATATTTCAGGAGAAGAAATTGATCGCGTTTTACTTCCTGTTCCCAGTCACAGTTCCAAAATTTGCAATCGTTCTCTGACAGATGTGCAGAGTTTTCAGCAATGCATATATTGGTGAACTAATTTTCTCAACAATGAAGATGAATAAATCTAAACTAAGGCCCCACTTGCAGAGTGTATTATGAATGAGTATTTCATACATTGAGCCTAACTTTGAAGAATGCACTACTTTGAAACAACCTCAGAGCAGCCACTATTTTGGCATCAGACAGATTGTTTTCTACTTTATCTTCTGCAAAGATTTGTTGTTAGACATGATCAGAGTATTTTAAAGAGATGGTCATGTACATTATGAAAAATGTATCAAACAACATATTAAACACTTAAATCTACTTCAAATTGATGGAAAGTAAAAACCACCAAATTTTATAATTATCAAAATTTCCCCAAATACATCCATATGGCCTCTGTGGTAAATAGGTTAGGCACAGAGACTATGGAGTCAAAGGCTTTTTTTCGGCACCTAATTCGTATGTTTATACGAGACACTCAGCTGTTGCTTGCATTTCCAACATACATATGATAAGAGTAACACAATAATTTAGATAATTTGTAAGCATCTATACCCGCTTACCATTACTAAATCTGAAATAGCAGAAAGCTTTATTCCAAAACATCTACAGTATTTATACCTTTCGTTGGAAAAAACGGTGACTCTTATTGGAATATATTCCCCCACTGCAAACTATTCCTGTTGTTTCCTTCATCACCAGCAATCTTTTTCATGACTAATGAACTTAAAAGGCACTTCCTGATGAAATATTAATTTATGTTTGATGCTGAGTGCCCTGTTGTGATTTCTAGAGGTTCTGTTTTTTGAGCCTCAGTTGCAGATGTATAGTAAAAGTGCTTTAATGTTTCTTGAAATTGGATGATAGGTGTATATTGACTTCTGCATACAGATTATTACAAGTATTATGGTACACTTGAGCTTACTTTTAATCTAAGGGCAAAGGTTCACTAATTATTACTGCAAAACTGAGACATACAAATATTTTATCACACCTTTGGGCTGTATAAATAAAATGGAATTGCTTTTATCTATGTTGATGAGCATTAAAGCCAGATGCGAGTTCTTCTTTATGAATTGCTGGTGAATCACGACTTGCTTCTTCTACTGGCAGCTGGATATGAATTTCACTTATTGTCCAAAGAAACAAAGGATCAGTTCATGCCTTTATACTGCTCCATGGTGATCCTGTCTGAAAATTGTACAGAGTGACACCTCACTACAGCATTGACGCTGTGTATGTTGCATTGGAAGTTATTATTGGAGTAAGGAAATAAAATTAAGAATAGTTCTCTTCATACATGCTGCTAATTGTTGGTTAATTTTTTTTTACATATATAACATCATATCTATTGCTTTATTCTTCAATTAACCAGAAAATGATAAAATTATACTTCTAAATTAATTATACATTCCAAAGAAAGAAAGCGAAAACAGTAGAAAGAAAGATCATCACAAACACATTCTGTGAATTTCATGATGCTCTCAGAATATAAATGATTATTGTGATCTCTTTCTTTATCCTACACAATTTAAATAACACTCAGTGGACTCCAGATTGTGGAACTGGTATAATGTATTTTGTTCAATGTTATTCATCTTGCACTTATCTGGATAACTTACAAGAATACCAATTTTTAAAGTTGAAAACTAATATTTATACTGTTAAAGAGTGGGGTGTTGATTGATTGGCAATTGGATCATGATCAATAGAGATATTGCCATGGAGATTATGACTTTTTAAAAACTGTCATAATGTAAACCATAGTGCCTATTTAAAATCAACAATAATTAGGCTATTTCTGACACTTGGGATTTAGTCTTGAAGGCTCTCCGCTTGAGATATTATTGGATTCTCTCAAATGAGCTCTAGCCTTGAGAGGGTTTTCTTATTGACTACTGGCAAATATCCTCAGTAGTGATACCATTCCTTCCATGCTGTCCTTATATAACTATAATAGCAACTTAGTAGCAATGCAGCAGACTTTACAAGCTGAAAGATTCAATCTTAGATAACTCCACACTGACTATTTTAATTTTTAAGAATGAATAAATTCAAGACATGTACGCAACCCACTTTACTGACTGAGCAATGGAGATACTGCAGCTGACTGAGGTCTGTCAGCTTTTATCAGATGTCTGACTGTCAACTGAACCTGACCTCGGCTGCTGTTTCACCCCAAGCCTGTAGAAGACTGAGACACATAATTTACCACACTGTCAGCAAGTCAACAATCTTACAATGAAACTAATGTCCTAGTTACATTTATTTCTGTGGGAAGGGTTCATAATGCTAACTCTCAAGAATGCTATAACCAAGTGCAAATTGTAAAATTGACACTGCAGAAATCGGCCTGAAGTGATTTGATTAAAAGGTCAGGTTTATTGCAGAAATTTACAAAAAAATGGAAAGTTCCAACCATGTGTGCGCATTCAGGCTAATCCAGCAACTTCAGCCATGGGACTAAAAGCCTGCTGGAGGATATGGGATGTTTGTGATATTGAAAATTCAATGCACTGGTCAAAGTAACCTTTTAACTGATTAATAATAATGATGTAATGCCACAGATAAATTTCCAAATGCAATCAGCTTACAGCTGTGTTTGCATTTTGCTGAATACACAACACAAAAGCACTGTCATTGCTCACTGTTATTCCTGATGATCCTATTTTTGGCATAAGATATGTTGAACTTTGCTCAGTTTTCCTGCTCCAAAGGGTTAGAAGAACATGAAGCAACCCAATATTTTAAATTACATTGTGACCTCTACTCTGAACATTAACATTTCTGTTTTCACAAGTAAGTTCAAAAATGTAGAATTAACATCTGAAGCCAAGAAAATTATGCCATTTTAAAATATAACCATTTGCCCACTTGTCTTCTAATTTTGTGAAGGAGATAGTCCCTTCTTGAGTTTTGGCTCTATCAGCACTGGACCTTCATCAGCTCCTCACTGAGGTAGCCACTCATCATATTGATACACTACACTGGTGTCCTTTGTGCTATTAGGGGCAAACCTGATCCTGCTAACAGCCAGCATGTATATACAAACCTATCCAGTTATGTTCAGTGAATAGGCTATAATAGAAAATCTCGTAGATTTTTCTTCCTTCCAATTGAGGGATGCAGTTGCAAAATGTGGTGCATCTACTAACAACTAAGAAAAAAAGAAAGAACAAAATTGTGTGTAGACATGACTTAAGCCAGTGCATTTGCTAAGTATCTTTATCTCCACCATGAAACATAAGCCCTCAAATTCAGAACACTTCATTCTATGTGACTGTGGTAAACTAACCTCATCCTCCTCCTCAACCTGTCTTCTTCAAAGCCTTTTTGTCATTTCACAGCTTGGTGGGACTTCACACTTCTGGTTCATTTGTATCAAACTGACCGTAGCTGTAAAATGACATGCAGGAGCTTGTTTTCCTGCTCATAAACTGTTCTACTGCAAGTACTTTTATTTCTCAATGAAGTAACAATCTGAATAGCTTAGATGCAGGGTTTTAAAGCAACAAATTTTGTAATGAAACGCAAGCACAGACTCAGCTTTATAATCTGAAGACTTTTTTTTAATCTGAAAATTGAACATTGCATCTTGAAAGCTATTTAAACTTTTATTATTCAAATTAAACTGGCTCCACGTCTGTCAATATTTTTTCTACAGTACGTGGTAATGTTAGTATACAAATACAAGAAAATTAATTTTCACTTAACTAGACCTGGAGACACTGGTAATAGCGAATACATTTTTAAATAAAAATAATTGAAACTAATTTCCAGACTTTTAAAATTCTTTACAATATTAACCCAACAGGATTTTCATGTGGTAAAAACAATGACTGCAGATGCTGGAAACCAGATTCTGGATTTTCAGGTGTCAAGAAAATACTCAGGAGGGTAATTTTCTCGGGTTCTGAGAGAACTTTGAAACCCAATTCAGTTAATCAGTATTAAATGTATGGTCCGAGTAGAAACATTTGTTCCAGTATTTGTAAACTTGCAAGCTTACCAGGAATGAACACTTATTTATTGCTAAGTGTGATATCAGAATAAAAATGTCACAACTTCTTAAAATGTGTGAAAATGTTAGTAGTAGTTTAAATGGAAAATCAGACCACAATCAGCTATATGTAACTAGGAGTCGGCATTGATCCATTCAAATCAAAGTACGTGGGATCCATGACAAATTACACCATACTCCCTTTAAATTATTCTGCAAACTAAATATCTTGCACAATTTACTGATGATTTGAATAACTTTATATTCTCCCATGCCTTTCCAAATATTACGATGATTCAAATGTGTTGAATGCTCATTTAATAACAATTTGTTTCTCAGAACATTTCAGAACAAGGAATAAAATTTGATGGTTTCAAGCTTAGAAGAGAATAAACTAGGAATTTGGAAGAACTTGATCTGGTTCTATGCTTTCAACCCCACCAGCTTAAAGGGGTTGGAGTTGAATAAATTTGTGCTTGTTAAAAGTCAGGCAGAGTGAGCGTGCAGTTGGCTGAACCACTCAGGAAGGAAGATGGGTTCTGTGCTCTGGAAAGATTATCTGTGTGCATGTTATAAAAACCATAAATGTTTGCCTGGAAGACAGGATACCTCATATTTCTGTGCGTAAGTTGCAAATGCAGCAACGCAGCAAACTTATTAAAATGCAAAAGGTGCTTTCAGAGACAGCTCCAATCAATTTGAAATGGCTACCATTTTTTCCTTTGTGAATCATGAAAATGAGAAATGTTCAGTTTAATTTCAATAAAATGGAAAAGTATAAAAGTCAAAACAAAATGAAACTGCTCGGCAAATGTAACTCTATCTTATTACCACACAGAATGTTTCCATTATGAAGCATCTCTAAATAAATGACTACTTGGTTTCTATTTTAAAAAAAACAGGAAAAGAAAACCTATGCAAAAGTTTAAGAATTATTTCCAATGCATTCTGGTATTTCAGAAAAAAAATACTGGTTACAAGCATTGGTGTGATCAAACAGTACCTATCGTACCCACATATAATACTCGTGCCATAGGCCATCATCTCCTTACAAGCACAATGAATGGCAAATCATTATGAAACTTTCCAGATGTGGTTGATTAAAAATTGGCTATTCAAATTCTTGTTTCAATAAACATTAATTTTTGCCTTGTTTTCTCTATTGTTTTTCACAAGATGAGCTCACCGTTGTTTAACTGCATGTTACACTTTCTATAGGTTGGTCTCAAAATGTCAGAACAAACTGTGCTGGATCTCCCCTTGTTTCATCTGAGTAGGATGGACAAAAGTGATTAATTGTGTTGATTAGCAGACCTTTATAAAAAATGCCGTTGCTCTATGTTCTTTGTTGCAATATTGAAGAAAAATTAGAAGCTGTCATCCTGTCATATTTCCTGTTTTAGTGGTTATTTATTATTTCCACATTCAAAACTCAAAAGCTGGAACTAGCAAAACCATGACAGAACCTGCTGTCTTGGGTGACAGAGTCAACGTTTTGAGTCAAATCTGATAATTCAAAAATGTTAGTGTTGTTTTCGTCTTCATGGGTTTTACCAGAACTAAATTTTGGCAGCACTTTGTTAGATGCAATTTATATTGGGTTTTAGTGCTTCTTCAGAAGTTCCACCAGAAATTTACTTCAGTCTCTTTGAACACAACTAAATTTCTGTCTCCATCAAATACATTCCATTTTATGCTTTATTTTCCTCTTTTACACCTTACCTCTCAAAGTAAACATAGACATCGCACGAACCAACATGTGAGATAGGGACAAGAAATGAGATGCTGTTTCAGAATAAAATACAGAAAAATGTGGTAAACTTTAACCCAAACTGAATGAGTCTTATTCCATAATCCAAACATCAGGAGTCTATTCCAAGTAAAATTGGGCATAATTCAAAGAAATGCTGAAACCAGTAAATAGTTTGGATGAGGATATTGATCAATGAGGTGACAAATGGGACATTTTAAATTAAATTATACTGAATAGATAAGACAAAAATATTCCATAGATCAGTTAACTAGGATTAGACAAATGTGGTTGTAAATGAATTAACAAGTGATACAAAAACAATAGAGATGGATTAAAGTTAGAACATCTAATCCTAGGTCTGGGTATATTCTTTTTAAAACCTTTGTCCACTAGCAAGTAAAGTAATTGTAATTTGAAATAAATATTAAAATAGCTTGGAACTGTTCCCATTTCTAATGACGGAAATGTTAATTTCCTAATCTTAAAACAAACACAGTAGGATACTCTTGGAATGGCTCATTCTAAGCTTTGTGATAACAGTTCTGTCTTGATGCATCAACCGTCTTCTTTACGATTAAAGCATTGTATTTGCTGCAAAGTAGTACCCAATAAAGCCACACCTCTTTTGGCAGAGTGTACAGCTAGTGGTCTGTGTTTTTGCCAGAAAACTACAGATGACTTCAGGCTGTTAGCAAATGAGATAAAATGATATTTTTGGCTCTCTTCGATTGAGATGAAATGAATATTGCAATATAATTGGGGGAGGGAGTGAAGTCATTGTTTCTCATATTTCTAGTGTTGACACAAAGGAGCAAAGGAGTCAGGTCTCAGATTATGCTGCACTGAATGGTGGAGTGGGCTCAATGGCATAAATGGCCCACTTCTGTTCCTAAGGATACAGGTACATGCTATTCCCAAACACAAATGGAAGAAGAATATTGTAACACAAATTGATAAAAAAAACAAGTAAGTGCTTTGAGCTCTGACAAACTACTGATGAATTAAGCATGATATATCAACATTGCAACAGATAGAGTTTGCATATAAATAATCAGAAAAGAATTAGCTTTAGCAATGAATATCAACTAGCAGCATATAAAGCTTTTGCAAAAGTATCAGCTCAACTAGCAATATTATTTCTCTTCTCCCCAGTTAGAATGATTGAATTTGTTTTTTTGATTCCGTTTGTTGTGTGGTATTTTGTCATTGCATAATGGGAAGTTGCAAGCAAATGACAAAACTTGATCACTGAAGCACACTTATGTTAAGAATCATAGTTACTTTGGAAAAAAAATCATGGATAAAGCTAGGGTCAGAGAATACTTCCTGCGGCTCAAAATGGATTGTGACTGTCTCTAATTAATACCCAAGCTAAACTTAAAAGCTGGTTATTTGAGAAATAAAATACTTGAGATGAGTGAATTCTTGCACAATCGCAGAGAAGTACACACATCTGTTAAAGTTCCGTATGAAATGCGTGCTCAGTTATAAACTAATAAGTGTCCTCCTTTAGAAAGGCATCCTAAAGTGCATTGAAAATCACATTTAAGATAATTGAATTTTATACAATAAAAATAGCCATAAACATTACTGGCACATTCACAAAATAATCTGAAAATTTATAAATTTTAACATTTTGCAAATCAAAATAATGTCCTGGTTCTTTTCTAAGGCTGAAATTGATCTTGTCTTGAATTTTCAAGACATCTTTTCATGGTAATTATACTGGTAAGCTAAACAAGAACTGGAGAGCACAGTTTTAGAATCCCTACAGTATGGAAACAGGCCCTTCTGCCCAACAAGTCCACACTGGCCCTCCGAAGAGGAGCAACCCACCCAGAGCCATTCCCCTACCCTGTATTTACCCCTGACTAATAACATACACTATGGGCAATTTGGCATGGCCAATTCACTTAACCTTGCACACCTTTGGATTGTGGGAGGAAACCGGAGCAGCTGGAGGAAACCCCTACAGACTCAGGGAGAGTCTTAAAGTGCTTTGGAAAAGAAACCCATGAAAGAAGAGAGAAAATGTTTCCACACAGCAGGTTGTTAGGGTATGGCATCCATTGTCTGGAAGTGTAGAGGCGGCGAGCCATTTGATGATTATTAAAATAGAAACAAGGATGTACAGGGTCATAGTACCAATCTGCTGCATTTTCCCTAAGTTAAAATGCTCAGAGAGCTAATGCAGAAACATTGGGTCAAATGGCCTCCTTCTGCACCGCAATAGTTTAGATTAGACTTAGATTAGATTAGACTTACAGTGTGGAAACAGGCCCTTCGGCCCAACAAGTCCACACCGACCCGCCGAAGCGCAACCCACCCATACCTTTACATTTATCCCTTACCTAACACTACGGGCAATTTAGCTTGGCCAATTCACCTGACCCGCACATCTTTGGACTGTGGGAGGAAACCGGAGCACCCGGAGGAAACCCACGCAGACACGGGGAGAACGTGCAAACTCCACACAGTCAGTCGCCTGAGTCGGGAATTGAACCCGGGTCTACAGGCGCTGTGAGGTAGCAGTGCTAACCACTGTGCCACCGTGCCGCCCACACGTGACTGATCTGTGATAATGTTTGTCAACACCTTATAATTAAAATTAGTAGTCACCAGAATGCTGACATGAAAGTGCTTTACAATGCTCAGCAAGAAAATTAGTTGCATGAATGTGCATATTACTTAAAAATAAGCATCAGTATGTATTAAACTGAAGAAAAATTCTTCAAGAGCAAGTTTACCCGCATCTCCTTCTCTACCTTTGGAACAGTTAAGCTGTATTACTTTATATCGGAGAAAAATGTTATATTTGGAATTCCACTGGTACGTATTTCAAAACGGTAGCTGTCTTGAAGAAAGGAGAGCGCCCTCCTCAGGCATAAGATCAAATAGTGCAACAATTTCCTCATCAAGTGGTTCAGACGAGATACTGTATTTGGAGATCACTTCATCTCATCCTCAAATATCCCAACATATTTTACAATCAATTTTAAAGTGCAGTCACTTTAGGCAAATGTGGCATCAATTCGCACACATGCAAGTTCCACAAATGCTGAGCTGAGATTTTTTATTTTCTTAATTATACTAACATTTCTCTTATTAACTAACTACCCAGAAAAGCAAGTCCTGGATCTTAGCCTGACTTTTGCCCATTCACATATTAAAAAGAACATAGTAAAGAGGAGGAATAGGTCATTCAGCCCCTCAAACCTATCCCACCATTCAATAAGATCATGGCTGATCTGCCACAGACCTAAATTCTTCTTTCATGCCAATTCCTCATAGCCCTCAACTCATTGATATTTCAAACAAGCAGACAAAACGCACCCAGAAACCCTATCCACTCTCCCTGCAAAGACAGTTATTGAGTGTCCTCTTATTCTGAAATGATGCCCGCGAGTTCAAAGTTCTCCCACATATGTAAATACATTCTCAACTCGTCCCCTCAGTATCATATATGGTGCAATAAGATCACAACTTCTACATTCTGGATCAGTGGTGCTGGAAGAGCACAGCAGTTCAGGCAGCAACCAAAGAGCAGTGAAATCGACGTTTCGGGCAGAAGCCCTTAATCAGGAATCCTTTTGCCCGAAACGTTGATTTCGCTGCTCTTTGGTTGCTGCCTGAACTGCTGTGCTCTTCCAGCACCACTGATCCAGAATCTGGTTTCCAGCATCTGCAGTCACTGTTTTTACCTCACAACTTCTATGCTCTAATGAACAATGCTCAACTTGTCAAGCTGTTGTTCCTAATCAATCTCTTCATCCCAGGAATCTCAAGAACTCAGCTCTTTACTAAAATAAGGTTTCCACTGTCACTCTATGGTAGCACTTAGTTTGGAATTAGAAAGCTATGGATTTCTGCTCCACTCCAGAGACTGGAATATATAATGAAGGCTGACATTTAGACTAACATGAAGAAAGAGTTCTGTATTTCTACAGCAGCTGCCTTTCAGAAGGGAGGTTAAAATAAATTTGTCACAAAAGGCTAAGTTTTTTCACAATACCTTACCACACCCACCTCATTATTTGATTACCATTCTCCTGTGGTATCTGTGATATATTAGAGATATATCCCATCTCTGGAACAATTCACCACTCTGTATACATCAGCTGAAAGACCAGCAGCTATTGCACCCATAGCGTCTTTGAAAGTGCATGGTGTACCTGGATAAGCTTTGTCGGTTCACTGCTGCCCTGGTATGGTTGCAGATATTTGCCCTACACATAGTAGACCAGGGAAATTAGTGCTTTGCTTTGCAGGCAGGATGTCCTGCTGGATGGATGGATGGTATGACATAGGGATTCCTCCTCTCCCAGGACCTGTGGAGGGGGAAAATGCAAGAAGGCAAGACAAGCATCCAACTAGGTTCAGAGTGAGTGTGTGCTTTCCCAGAAAAGGGCTCAAAGATGCAACATGGTCCAGTCCTTGAGCTGGGTGTGCCCACCTAAGCACTCAGTATCCTTGCTGCAACATTACAATAATGGTTGCTGGGGCGGCATTGAAGTTCAGAAGCATCCTGCAAATGGACTGGAGATGTGCCATGAGGGTTCTGAGAGCTGGCACATGTTAAATGTCAGTGTCCACAGATGTGGGGTACATTTGGTCGGTGCTCCTAGACTGCACCCTGAAATGTTAGTGCCTGGTTTCCAACATGGAGAAATAAGTGGCGAGCTGAATCAGTCATGAGGTCGCTATGGCATCCTGGTCGAATCTTTGAGGTTAATTTTGGGAATATGGGAGATTGAATATTAACAAGGTGAGTTGTGCTGTCAATATGGCATCTAATGGCAATAATTAGCTTCAACTGGTGCAAATTGCTCCAGATGTTGAGATGGGCCTGAGTCTGCCACATATTGCTCTGACCCTGATAAAGTTTTGCCCATTATGTTGAATATTAGAAACAGTGAACATTGTCCTCAGCCTCTACCACACACTCCACATCTCACAATCAGGTCTGTTTCCTGTTCAGCCATTTCCTCGGGCTGAACCAAACTGTAATCAAGAGTTCTGTTAAACCCACATTGATCTTCCAAACTATATCATCATGATCACAAAGGTCACACACGTGTAGCTCAATGACATAGTCTTCATCCATACATTTCCCAGATAAACTCTCCATGCTCACAAGAGCAGCAAAGTGATTTACACTGAGGAAGGAGTTGCTCTGGGAGTCCTCAACATTGACCTTGGATCTCAGTCTCACAGATGCTGCCAGACCTACTGGGTTTCCTCAGCACACTACTCCCATTTTTATACTCCATTCACTTTGAAATAGAGGCAACATGGCATTTGTCTTCCCTATTACCCATTGTACTTGGATGCTAGCATTTTGTGATTCATGCTCTAGGACCTCCAAATCATGTTGTGTTGCAGCTTTCTGCACTCTTTCCCCATTTAAATAATATTCAACTCTTCTATTCTTCCTGCCAGAGTGCATAACCTAAAATTTTCCACACTATTATCTACCTGCCAAGTTTTGACCATTCTTTTTATCGGTCTCTTCACTCTTTGTATCCTTCTCACCACTCATCTTCCCACTCTTTTCATTTCATCTGGAAACTTGGCCATCGTACATTCATCTTCCTCATTCAAGTCAAGAACATACTATTGATTATGCCCCAAGCACCGATCCCTGTGATACTGTACTAGTTACAGCCGACAGCCTAAAAATGCTCTTTATCCCAACTCTATCTTCTATTCATTAACTAATCATTTATCCGTGCTAATATACTACCCCTAACACAATGGACTCTCATTAAATAACTTTATGTGCAGTCCCTGTCAATGCCTTTTGAAATCCAAATATATTATGTCTAAAGGTTCCCCTTTATCTATCCTGCTTGTCACTTCTCAAAGAACTGTAATATATTTGTTAGCCATTCAGACATATGGACTCTGCTTGACCATATTTTGCATTTCTATTTCATCCTTTAACATTGCCCCAACACCACTTTATCCACTGTCTGCAAACCTTTTTGCCTACTCACCTTGGCTCCATGATATGGATTACTCCCTAACCTCTTTCTGTGTGTAAAGTCTTCCATGAAACCTACAGCTTTGATTTAGATTTTGGTATGTTACACTGTCGTTTGATTAAGCCTTTGTTAGTGCTTGGTCAGGGATTCCAAAATCTGAATTTGCGTTCCTCCTTCAATACATGTCAACTTTGATGACTCTTTCCCTTCACTGATCTACTCCTGTTTCAACCCAAAGCCCTGCGCTTTCAAAACTAAAAGCTTGCAGCCTGAGAGAAAGGAATGCAATGGAGGCAAAGAAAAATAATGGCAGTATTATTATACTCTGCAAAAACCCTTTTAAGACTGATATTTTGTAAAACTAAATTTTAAGATATTAATTGTCTGAAAGTTATAAAATCCTCAGAATTCTGCTCCCAGTGAAACTTTGGTCCAGTTCACACTGGTGATTGCTTTGGTTTAGTAGGTAACAAGATTATCTATTGTAGAAACCAAGGGTGGAGCACTCAGAGATAGAAAGAATGAAAAAAAAAGAAATAGAACATAAATAAAAAACTTTCCTAGGGCTTCTACAGTTGGGCATTTATACTTTCAAAAACTCAATATGGAATTTGAGGTCAAGAACTGCTACAGCACATAACCTATTAAGGGAGAGGATCTGAAAGAAGTGGGTGGCCAAGGTTTTATAGGCAAATTGGATGGATGTAACAGTGAAAGAGGGTAAGATGTAAGATTGATGTTGATGGAGGGTGGAGGAGGGAAGAAGGTGATGGGTGGTGATAGCAATTGTGGCAGCAGAAATAGGCAGGAGAGGAGCTCGGTGCGGAAACATGCAGAGTGTGGTGACTGACAGAACTCGGACTGGAGAAGATAACATGTTGTACTCAGCCATGGGCAATTAAGATTCGTATCATAAGGCAGTCTATTGTGAAGTCTCAGCAAAGAAATCAAAATGGAGTCTTATCATTTTGACAAACATTAAGATTGACAGGTCGCCAGGGCCAGACCAGATTTGTCCTCGGCTGCTTTGGGAAGTGAGAAATGTGATTGCTTCGTTGCTTGTGAAGATTTTTGCATCCTTGCTCTCCACCAGAGTCATACCTCAGGACTGGAGGGAGGCAAATGCAATTCCTCTCTTCAATAAAGGAAATAGGGAAATCCCTAGCAGCTACAGACCAATCAATCAGTCTCATGTCTGTCCTCTGCAAGATGTTAGAAAGGATTCTGAGGGATAGAATTTATGACCATCTGGAAGAGCATGGCTTGATTAAATGCAGTCAGCATGGCTTTGTGAGGGGCTGGTCATGCCTCACAAATCTTATTGAGTTCTTCGAGGATGTTACTAGAAAAGTTGACGAGGGTCAAGCGGTGGATGTAGTGTATATGGACTTCAGCAAGGCATTTGATAAGGTTCCTCATTTTAGGCTCGTTCAGGAGGTCAGGAGGAATGGGATACAGGGAAATTTAGCTGTCTGGATACAGAATTGGCTGGTCGACAGAAGTGGTAGTCAAAGGAAAGTATTCTGCCTGGAAGTCAGTGGTGAGTGGTGTTCCACAGGGCTCTGTCCTTGGGCCTCTACTCTTTGTAATTTTGATTAATGACTTGAATGAGGAGATTGAAGGATGGGTTAGCAAGTTTGCAGATGACACAAAGGTTGGAGGTGTTGTTGACAGTATAGAGGACTGTTGTAGTCTGCACCGTGACATTGACAGGATGCAGAGATGGGCTGAGAGATGGCAGATGGAGTTCAACCTGGATAAATGCGAAGTGATGCATTTTGGAAGGTCAAACTTGAAAGTTGAGTACAGGATTAAAGACAGGATTCTTGTTAGTGTGGAGGAACAGCGGGATCTTGATGTGCAGGTACATCAATCCCTTAAAATTGCCACCCAAGTGGACAGGGATGTTAAGAAAGCAAATGTTGTTTTGGCTTTCATTAACAGGGGGATTGAGTTTAAGAGCCGTGAGATTTTGTTGCAGCTCTATAAAACTTTGGTTAGACCTCACTTGGAATACTGCGTCCAGTTCTGGTCGCCCTATTATAGGAAAGATGTGGATGCTTTGGAGAGGGTTCAGAGGAGGTTTACCAAGATGCTGCCTGGAATAGAGGACTTATCTTACAAAGAGAGGTTAACTGAGCTCGGACTTTTTTTTGTTGGAAAAAAGAAGAAAGAGAGGGGACCTAATTGAGGTGTACAAGATAATGAGAGGCATAGATAGAGTTGATAGCCAGAGACTTTTTTCCATGGCAGAAATTGTTAACACGAGGGGTCATAGTTTTAAGCTGTTTGATGGAAAGTATTGAGGGGATGTCAGAGGCGGGTTCTTCACGCAGAAAGTTGTGAGAGCATGGAATGCGTTGCCAGCAGCAGTTGTGGAAGCGAGGTCATTGGGGATATTTAAGAGACTGCTGGACATGCATATGGTCACAGAAACTTGAGGGTTCGTACATTAGGTTTACCTTACATGAGGATCAATGGTCCGCACAACATCATGGGCTGAAGGGCCTGTTCTGTGCTGTACTGTTTTATGTTCTATGTTCTCTATGTTCTATTGTGTAACAAGTAGAAAAAGTGAAATTCAAAAATAATGTGATAAATATCATGACATGAAATTATGGCAAGGGCAAAGTGTTGCTGGGAATTTGTGCTCAAATTTACGCAGTCTCACACATTTGCTAGACTTTGGATAGATACACCAACCGGATGGACAGATCAGCATTGAACCAAGGTCAAATCCCTGATTGTTCACAGTGTTACAGTGGTTTTTTTCATAAGTAACTTAAAAATGTAACGGGTCTGAGGTAATTTTGACAAGCACTTGCACTTTGAAGTAACGGCTGTAGCAAAGCACACAGCAAGTTCCTGATTTCATTTATGTCACCGGTGAGAACTCAAGCAAAGGTTGAGTATTTCCCAGAGTGAGAAAATCAAATATTTAAATTTGTAATCACCTACATCTTTACTGCACACCACTTACAAGTTAGTGGTTAGAGAGAGAATCGCAAGCCCAGCATCAAATCACTTAACTGCGGTCTGGCTAGGGTGAGGAAACCTTTCAGAGAGAAAAAAAAAGAGAGAAAATACATAGAAAAGAACGCTGACTCTCACCCAGCGAATAAAAAGGGAACTGTAAGCTTCAGGAACATGTGGTATTTCAAATTACTGCACATTTGGAAACTGCAGGCATAAAGTGTTTTGCTTTGTGATCATTGCAATTGGTCAGAAAGATAAACTTGCCACACAATTCTTTTCAACAACTATATCTCACATGAACAAATGTACTGCTAGGGCCCGAAAGCCTGAAACGAAATTTAGTTAACCATGTTTGTGGTTTCTCCATCCTGGAGAGCCATAAATATATAGCAAGTCTATGTTAACTATGCTCGAAGTCAAACTGTGCATCCAGTCCATCTAGCACAAAAATATAGCAACATTTATTTTTCTTCTACCTGGTGACCACTTAATAGAACTATTCTTGTCTCTTATTTTTATTCCTGCATAGGATATGAGTCTCACTGGCAAGGCTGGCATTTGTTGGCCCTCCTTAAGTGCCTGAAAACTGACTGGCCATTTCCGAGGGCAGTTAGTGAAATTGCACACAAATACAGAAGTTCCAGTGGAAGCTCAGCACCTGTGGAGACAAAGCTGAGTTAAAGCTTCCAGTCTGGTGACCAGTTTGAAGTGGGGGCAGCCGACTTGAACGTTAATTCTGTTTTTGCTCCACAGATGCTGACCGAGCTGCTGAGTTTCCCCAGCAATTTGTATTTCCTTCAGATCTTCAGCACCTGCAGTTCAATGTTTTACTTTAGTGAAATCGCATTTTTGCCAAAGTAAAGAGTCAATGCTTATTCCACGAGTGGTGATAATTCATCTTGCCTTAAAATGTGATCCGTTTTGAAGAACATGGTTCTTTAAAATAAATACAGTTACAGATATTGAAATGGTCTCCACAAGTTTGCATGCTAACTTGCACAGCAATGACAGTTCTGGAACATTTTTCAAATGCTGGACTTCAACAGACACCAAACCAAAAATGATTATACGTTAGTAAAAATCCACAAAAGAAAATCTCAATCATGACTGGAAGTAATCGTCACGAACTTGGCATTGACTCTTTCTGGCACTTGTATTAATCAAATAAAATCTGAAAGGCTGAATACACCCATTTATGATTTAAAGGGTGAAGAATCTGATTCTTTATTTGAACTAAGTAATATAAAATGCAAATAAACATGTATAATAAAAATGTATCATTGTAGTTTTACAAGCTCAAAAATCAAACTGCTCTTTTGACATCACAAAATGTCATCTGTATTAACTACATTGCTACAAAGCTAAAACAAAAATCAGCTGCCTTAATCATGATATATAAAAAAAAAAGTCATTTTAGGACAGTGGAAATAATCTATGCTCTTCAAGTGGACTTGCACTTATTATTCTCTTCTTTTCCAGTGGAACTGACTCTCACTGGGACAAGGCACAATAAGGTAACTGTTAGCTCTCTGACCTTGCCCACATAATCACTTTTGTTTCTGGACTGTTTAAGCATGAAAGATGCTCGATAAAGAGCTCAACTATTTCCTTTCTTGACATCCACATACGTGAGATTTCTACTGGGGGCCACTGAATTGTAATCAGAAGTCAAAATTCCCAATTCATTTTTCTCTGTTTCACATGAATGCATCTTTCCTCAAGGCCTACGTCCTTTATATTTTAATCATATGGTTTCTGACCAACGCTGGCCTCAGAATCCAAAGCCCACCCAAAATGAAACAGTGCAATTCATAGATATTGTACACACTTCCCAATTCTGGAACCAAGAAGCAAAGCAGGTATACATGCCAGTATCCCCAAGCCTCACGTTCGATTTCCCTGTGCTTATCTAAACCTTATTCATAAGTTTACTAAGCCACTATCAATAAGGGGGTCATAAGGTTTGGTGGAGTTGGGAAGATGTATTAGCATGGATAAAGGATCAGTCAACACTTAGGAAGCAAAAAGTGGGGTTAAACAGAGCATTCTCCATGTTGACTACCTGTGAGTACAGGTCATTCTGCTACGGTGCTCATTTTGTTAAAGTGAGTAAGCTATTGATGAATTAGAGGCACTGTTTCTAAAATGCGAACTTTTAAAGCACATATTGGTAATAATACAAGTCCGGCCCCATTGGTGTCGCTATTATGCGATTTTCGTATAACACGGGATTGTACGAAAACAGAACGAACTGTAGTGAAATTGTGGTCACAACTGTTTATAGAATGTAATGACTTAAATACATTATTCACTTTTATTTAAGATGGCTGATGGCAAAAAGCAAAGTATAATGCAAGCTGCAAGGAAGACACAAAGCTACGAAGAGATACAGATAGATAAGAGCGGGCAAAACAAGGTGGCAGATAAACATTACATGGTGGTGTGTAGCTACTCACGATAGTCGCAAATACAAAAAAGGTATAAAACTTGGTCACATCCAGAGGGACATACAAGCTAGCATGCAGACACAGCAAGCAATTTAATAGGGCAAATTACATGTTGACCTTTATTATATTTGAAGAGAAGAATAGGGCAGCTTTGCGACAATTATGCAAGATAAAGGTTGAGACCAACCTGGAATACTGTGTGCAGTTTGGGATGCTATGTTTTCTGTATGAATACTTGCCCAGTAATGACAGGCTGAATAAATAGGGTTTATATTCTCTGGAGTTTAGAAGAATGAGGGGTGATCTCATTGAAACACATGCAATTCTGAAAGGGATTTGCAAGTTAGACACAGTGGTGTTCCCCTGGGTGAGAAATCCAGAACACATTAAGAGTTTCAGGTAAGACTGAAATTAGGAGGAAATTTCTCACTCAATCTTTGGAATTCTCTACATGAGGGTTATGAGGGTTTTGATGCCTCACCATTGAATATATTTGATGGTGAGACACAAACTTTTGCTCTTTTGGAATCAAAGGGAAATGGGGCAAGATTGTGAAAGTTGAGTTGACTCTGAAGATCAGTGCAGGTCACATTCAATTGAGGAGCAATGGCTGAACACTTCTGCTCCTGTTTCTTATATTTTAATACTCTTACAGCACATGCACCCCACACACTCCCTAATGTTAAACAAACAGACAAAAATTTTGAAATCCCTTTACCAATTATTTACCAACTATACCAATTCACATAGACACTGGGTAACAATGAACAAAAATATGAATTTTTCCTGATGTATGAGTACAAGGCTACAGAGTCCGTATGATAGTCAGCGTTACTCCCAACCTCTTGGTTTTCAACTGATGTCCATTGACGTCAATCCCTTTTGGATTGAACTGTCATTGCATAAAGTGTCCTAAGATCTGTCTTTAGTCACCAAAGTCCACCGGCAAATAGTTAATTATCAAACATCTCGATGGTAAACACTCGCCCTACTCTCCCTCATTCAGTGTGTGCTATCAAGTACATGGCAGGCAAAAGCCAGAAATGAATGGAAAAGATCCAGAAGCAAAACATTGTAAGTCCTTTGTTTTTGTTAAGCGCTGTCTGTCTGCACAGGAATTGGGGGTGGATTCAAATTATTGTAACCTCGAGTATGCAGCCTTTCCAGTGACCTCACTGCAAGAAAACAAGTCAGGCCACATCGTAATCCTGGGAAACTACACAGACAAGGGTGGAGTCACAATCACAGTTAGGAGTGAGTAACATAGGCAAGAAAATTAACTCCGTGAGCTGGTGACAAATAATTAAAAGGCACCGTCAATTTGAAACAGAGCATAAGGGGAACAGCGCAAATGGAGATATTATGCAGTTTAAATTTTTAAAAATCTCATTCTCCTGAACATAAGAAACACCACTGGCATTTGCAGGATTGACTGGTGTGATATTGTATTGGCCCTATATGTGAGTAATTTACCAACTTCCTCTTGGTTCAAAGTTAATAGCATGGCTTATTAAGATTCTGAATAATCTCAAAACTAAATTCAGACAGATTAATGTTTCAAAACCAAAGAACAACATGAAACCAGAATTATAAGGTTGACAAACATTAGATGAAGTCAGGTAACTGTACAGCACAGGAGGCCATCCATACAGAGTCTGTGCCTGCTCTTTTAAAGAGTCATTCAATTAATTAAACTTCCTCCTTTCCCATTCACAAATAATCCCCTCTTCAAGCATTTATTCAAATTTCCTTTGAAGAGTTTGATTGAATCATAGGGGATGCAACAGCTAGTGGTATTATTGCTGGATTATTAATCCAGAACACAGCTCATGTCCTGAAGACACAGTTTTGAAACTCACAACAGAAGATAGTGGAATTTGAATTCACTAAGACTCGAATTATGAACATGAAACCGATTGTGGGAAAAACCCACACCACTCACGAATATCCTTCAGGAAAGGGAGTTTTCTATCCACACCTGGTCTGGCCAAGATGTGATTACTTTTGGTATCGAGGCTGTGAAGAACCAAATGTGACATCAAGGAACCTTAACAAAACTAGAATCAATGAGAAAATGACTCTCTGCTGATTGGAGTCATGCCTGGCACATAGGAAGGTGGTTGCCGTCATTGGTGGTCAGTCATCTCAGCAGGAATTCCTCAGGATAGTGTCCTGGGCCTAACTATTTTCAGCTGCTTCATCAATTACCATCTTTCCATCATACAGTCAGAAGTGGGGATATTTACCGATAACTGCACACTGTTCAATACCATTCGCAGTTCCTCAGAGACCGAAGCAGTCCATGTTCAATTGCAATAAGAGCTGGACAAAATTCAGACTTGGGCTGACAAGTGGCAAGTAACATTTGCATCATACAAATACCAGGCAATGACCATCTTCAATAAGAGACAGACAATCAAGCCGCAGTCCCTTGACATTCAATGGTGTTACTATCGTTGAATTCTCCAGTTTCAACAGCATGGAGGTTACTATTGATCAGAACCTGAGTGTGCCACAAACACAGTGGCTATGAGTAGAGGCAGAGGAATACTGCAGTGACTAATTCATCTTCCGATTGTCCACATCCTGTCCACCATCTACAAGGCATCAGTCAGGAATGACATGGAATACTCCTCATTTGCCTGGATGACTGCAACATCAACAACACTCAAGAAGCTTGACACCATTCAGGACAAAGCAGATGCTTCATCGACAAGTATCACTCCCTCCACAACTGATGCTCAGTAACAGCTTCATGTACTATCTACAAGATGCAAAAGAAATTCACCAAAGATCCTTAGGCAGCATCTTCCAAACACACAAGCACTTCTTTCTAGAAGGCCATGGGCATGGGAACATCACCTAAAAGCTCCCTTCCAATCTACTCACAATGTTGACTCAGAAACATATCACTGTTCCTTCATTGGCGCTGGATCAATGAATTGTGGAAATCCCTCCCTAACAGGATTATGGATCCACCTACAACACATAGACTGCAGCAGCTAACCACTACCTTCAAGGCAGCTAGGACCCAGGCAAAAAAGACTGACCAGCAAGTGATGCTCAAATCCATGAGTGCACCACACTGTTGGCAATACATTTCAAATTCTAACCATTGGTTGGGACAGATTTCCTTTAATTACCTCTGGTCCTTTTGGCAATTATTTGAAGATAGATGTTTGGACATTGCATACTATGACTTGCCATACTTGTGCAACATCTGATGAAATAACTTTCTGTTTAAGCAATAACCATTAAGCTTACCACAGTAAGTTCCAATCACCTTAAAATGACATTGTCACATCCATGACACTTCAGTCACAGAAAACAATTTTCTTTGTTTGCTCTAACTAAATCTTTGATAATTTTAAAGATTTGACGTATCTTTTCTTGACCTCCTCTGTTCTAAAAGAGAGCAATTCCAGCCTCTGCAGTCTTCCCATGTATCTATCTTCACTCATCCCTGCAACTATTACAGCAAATCACCACTGTACCTTCTCAAAAACCTTCTCACATCCTTCCTCATTATGGTGTCATGAATTGTACAAAATACACAAAGGGTGTCAACCTTGTGTTGTGTGCAGATTTAGTTTAACTTGCTGGCCTTGGTGCTCTATGCCTCCATTTATAAAACCCTTCATTCAGTATGCTTCATTCATTGCTTTGTAAATCTGAACTACTACTTTCAAATATTTGTACACAAATATGTCTCTCGTGTTGCAAATTTTAAATTTGCCATTTCTTATGAATGATCCCTCCCAATTATTCATTTAAACATGGCTCATCTCTTACTTTTCGGTGTTAAATTTCATCTGTCTTGCATCCACCTCTTCCACTTAACATGCCTGCCAGAAGTTCCTTGTATTTCTCACTATTAATATATATCCAAGTTTTGCCGTCTGCAAATTTCAAACCTGGATTTTGAGTCCAAGTAATTAATGTCCATCAAAACCAATGACCATAACACTAAACTTGGGGAGATACCTCTCCAGTCCAAACAGCAATAATTCACAACTGTTTTTGATCGTTTGGGACATTTTGTACTCACACTGCTACTGCCCATTGCATGCAAGAGATTCAATTTTGCTAACAAGTCTAATGAATTGTAATAGACAAGTTAATTTTAATGAAGGACTTCTAGCAGTCCCAATTATCATAAAAGAACTAAAACCTATGTCTCATCACTGACCATTACTTTCCAAGTCTAGACAGTGAGTGACCATGACTGACATCATAACAGCATCTTATCCAGTTAAGCCACTCGAGGACCTAATTTTAGTCACTCTAATGGAAATGGAAAATAGAAATGAGGTGGGAGTTGAGGGGTGGAAGGGAAAAAGACACCAACCTGCTTCTGAATTCATTTGTCATTACAACAAATGTTCAGCCACAGCAAAGAGTATAATTTTACTTCTAGCTTAATGTTCACGCAAAGCAGTTCTCCTTTATGTTGTTACAGTGCTGTAATATTCCAAAAATGAGCAGTGTGATTCATTATCATGATTGGAAGCAAACTGATAGATAAGAACTGATTATGGACATAATCATGTTTCAGCATAAGGTTGTTTTGATGCCAGGGTGAGGCTCAGTGAGTTATGCAGGAATTCCCCCTGAAAGAAAGTCAGCAATAAAACAATACCTTGCATTTCATTGTTAAAATAGCAATAAATACATACAGCAACACAGAAGCCAACCATTTGATTAAACCAGACTACTTCCACACATCTCCTCCCTTCACACATCATCGAACATATCAACACATCCTTCCAATCATTTCTTATGATGAATTTAACTATTTTCCCTATTAAATAAGTTCAAACTATTCACACTGAGTACTCCAAATGATACAAAAGGTCCACTTTCTACTGAAATGATTTTCTTTCCAAAACAAAAAGGGCTTCGTAGAAGAAAGTTGAATAAAAATAGGAAGGACTGATGGAAGTGATTGCAATTTTTTCTGCACATTGGATGTAGATGTCACTAGTGCAGTCAGCATTTATTGCCCATGCCTAAGTGGCCAGAGGACAGTTAAAGAGTCAACCACAATGCTCTGGGTCTGGAGACACATGTAGGCCAGATCAGGTAAGGGTGGAAGATTTCCTTCCCTTAAAAGATGTTGGTGAACCAGATGGGTTTTCACAACAATAGTTACATAATCACAATTAGGCTGGCTTTTAATTCCAGATTTTATTGAATTCAAGGTTCACTATCTACTATTACCTAAGAGATCAAAATGGCGCACTTAGTAAAATGTTTTGAAATGAACATGGGGGGGGTATTAAGATATAGAAAGATAGTGCACAAACTATGCTGCAGAGAGGCTGTGATGGAAATCCTGTCAATGAGATATAATAGACATACCATAGGCTGCCTTGGTAAACTCAGCTGGATGAGACTGCAGAAGAAAAGTGGATGACGTTTCTTGAGGAATGTGTGAATGAGGGCAGTCTTTAGGAATGACAAATAACACTCAGATGTCAAACAAGTATAGTATCCAGAAGTGGTATAGAAATTAAAGCACAATGAAGAAAACAGATGCATTTTGTTCCCAATAACACTCCCATAATAGTGAATCAATGATTTTGCCATTTCTGATACAAGAGTAGCAAAAGAGTCTAAACTATCGTGTCAGCTTAGTTGTCATAGTTACAGTCGAAACTTGAACTAACAAATTATTTGTAGTCTATGAGCCAAGTCTACTGAAGTCACCAAAATTTAGAACTATACAAAATTACTGATTCAAACAAATTAATTCTGACTAAGTTCCAGGATGAACAAATTGTCTAGACTTCTAATGCTTTTAATATGAGCCAGAACAATGATGCACATTTTCCCATTCAACCTAAAAAAAATTCTATGACAACTTTACAATCCCATACATGGTGATGTGGTTTATTCATAATGTGTTTCATGTGATATTTTTCATGTTATACTATGACATTATCATTAAAATCACATTCCTAAAATTGAGCCTGTAGGAGATGACATCTCCAGTCTCAAGTTGTAAATTAGATAAATAGTTCACTTTATGCTTTAAAAAAATTGGGAAGCAGCCCATCCAAGTGCAATAACAAAACTAGTTGGATTTTTGTCATTCAAGTCCACAAGTGCACTGGAATAAACATCTTTAGGCATAGTGCTGTCCTTTCAGGTTTTTCCCCTTCCTGCTTCAAAAGTAAATAATACTGAACAACAGATAACAGATTGTGCTAAATTCAGCAATGGTTATTTATAATTTACTATTTCCTGAGATCACTTAATTCAATCAGAGCAGGTGTTCAAAATTTTGAGTTGCTTCAGATATCCCAGTTATAGTCTTACAACATGGAAATAGACCCTTCAGTCCAACTTGTTCTTGCTGACCAGACATCCGAATCTGACATGGTCCCATTTGCCAGCATTTGGTCATTATTCCTCTAAACTTTTCCTATTCATGTACCTATCCAGATGCCTTTTAAATGTTGTAATTATACCCACCTACAATACCCCCTCTGATAGCTTGTTCCATACACATACCACCCTTTGCATGAAATGTTACCCCTTAGGTCCTATTTAAATCTTTCCTCTTTCAACCTAAACCTGTGCTCTCTAGTTTTGGACTCCCCCACCCTAGGAAAAAGACCTTGGCTATTTACCCTATCCACATCCATCATGATTTTCTTAACATCTATAAGGTCACCCCTCATCCTCCAACATGCAGGGAAAAAAAGCCACAGCATATTCAGCCTCTCCTTATAACTCAAAACCGTCAGTCTCAGCAACATCTTTATAAAATCTTTTCTGGCACCCTCTCAAGTTTAACAACATCCTTCGTATAGAAGGGCAACCAGAATTGTATGCAATATTCCAAAAGTCACTTCTCCAATGTCCTGCACAGCTGTAGCATGATGTTCCGATCTATAAAGGCAAATGTACCAAATGCCTTCTTTACGATCTTGTCTGCATTCACGAAACTATGTACCTGCACCGCTGTCTCTTTATTCAGTACTACTCTTCAGAGCCTGACCATTAACTGTATAAGTCCTATCCTCGTCTTTCTAAAATGCAACACCTCACAATTATCTAAATTAAACTCCATCTGCCACTTCTTGGCCCATTTGATCAAGATCCCATTGTACCCTGAGATAAATCTTCTTCACTTAACATTACATCACCGGCTTTGGTGTCACCTGCAAAATACTAACCATATCTCCTATATTCACATCCAATTTTGACGGTATTAGCCAAGAACTTTCGAAAGCTGATTGGAGGCAGATGTTCGCAGGTAAAGGGACGCTGGAAAATGGGAAGCCTTCAGAAATGAAATTTTAAAAATCCAGAGAAAGTATATTCCTGTAAGGGTGAAAGGAAAGGCTGGTAGGTATAGGGAATGCTGGATGACTAAAGAAATTGAGGGTTTGGTTAAGTAAAAGAAGGAAGCATGTCAGGTATAGACAGGATAGATCGAGTGAATCCTTAGAAGAGTATAAAGGAAGTAGGAGTATACTTAAGAGGGAAATCAGGAAGGCAAAAAGGGGGCATGAGATAGCTTTGGCAAATAGAATTAAGGAGAATCCAAAGAGTTTTTACAAATACATTAAGGACAAAAGGGTAACTAGGGAGAGAATAGGGCCCCTCAAAGATCAGCAAGGCGGCCTTTGTGTGGAGCCGCAGAAAATGGGGGAGATACTAAATGAATATTTTGCATCAGTATTTATTGTGGAAAAGGATATAGAAGATATAGACTGTAGGGCAATAGATGGTGCCATCTTGCAAAATGTTCAGATTACTGAGGAGGAAGTGCTGGATGTATTGAAACGGGTAAAGGTGGATAAATCGCCAGGACCTGATCAGGTGTACCCGAGAACTTTGTGGGAAGCTAGAGAGGTGATTGCTGGGCCTCTTGTTGAGATATATTTATCATTGATAGCCACAGGTGAGGTGTCAGAAGACTGGAGGTTGGCAAATGTGGTGCCACTATTTAAGAAGGGTAGTAAAGACAAACCAGGGAACTATAGACCGGTGAGCCTGACCTCGGTGGTGGGCAAGTTGTTGGAGGGAATCCTGAGGGACAGGATGTACATGTATTTGGAAAGGCAAGGATTGATTAGGGATAGTCAACATGGCTTTGTGCGTAGGAAATCATGTCTCACAAACTTGATTGAGTTTTTTTGAAGAAATAACAAAGAGGCTTGATGAGGGCAGAGTGGTAGACGTGATCTATATGGACTTCAGTAAGGCATTCGACAAGGTTCCCCATAGGAGACTGGTTAGCAAGGTTAGATCTCATGGAATACAGAGGGAACTAGCCATTTGGATACAGAACTGGCTCAAATGTAGAAGACAGAGGGTGGTGGTGGAGGGTTGTTTTCAGACTGGAGGCCTGTGACCAATGGAGCGCCACAAGGATTGATGCTGGGTCCTCTACTTTTTGTCATTTGCATAAATGATTTGGATGGGAGCATAAGAGGTACAGTTAGTAAGTTTGCAGATGACACCAAATTTCGAGGTGTAGTGGACAGCGAATAGGGTTACCTCTGATTACAACAGAATCTGGACCAGATGGGCTGAGAAGTAGCAGATGGAGTTTAATTCAGATAAATGCGAGGTGTTGCATTTTGGGAAAGCAAATCTTAGCAGGACTTATACGCTTTATGGTAAGGTCCTTGGGAGTGTTGCAGAACAAAGAGATCTTGGAGCACAGGTTCATAGCTCTTTGAAAGTGGAGTCTCAGGTAGATAGTATAATGAAGAAAGTGTTTGGTATGCTTTCCTTTATTGGTCAGAGTATTGAGTACAGGAATTGGGAGGTCATGTTGCGGCTGTACAGGACATTGTTGGAATATTGCGTGCAGTTCTGATCTCCTTCCTATTGGAAAGATGTTGTGAAACTTGAAAGGGTTCAGAAAAGATTTACAAGGATGTTGCCAGGGTTGGAGGATTTGAGCTATAGGGAGAGGTTGAACGGGCTGGGGCTGTTTTCCCTGGAGCGTCGGAGGCTGAGGGGTGACCTTATAGAGGTTTACAAAATTATGAGGGGCATGGCTAGGATTAATAGGCAAGGTCTTTTCCCTGGGGTGGGGGAGTCCAGAACGAGAGGGCATAGGTCTAGGGTGAGAGGGAAAAGATATAAAAGAGATCTAAGGGGCAACTTATTCATGCTGAGGGTGGTACATATATGGAATGAGCTGCCAGAGGAAGTGGTGGAGGCTGGTACATTTGCAACATTTAAGAGGCATTTGGATGGGTATATGAATAGGAAGGGTTTGGAGGGATATGGGCCAGGTGCTGGCAGGTGGGACTAGATTGGGTTGGGATAGCTGGTCGGCATGGACGGGTTGGACCAAAGGGTCTGTTTCCATGCTGTACATCTGTATGACTCTATGACTCTATAAATAACAAAATACAGTCATCGATCCTTGTGACAAAGCACAGGTCTCTGTCCTCTGGCCTGAAAAGCTACCCGCTACCACCACCTTCTTTTCATCTCCTGATAATGACAAAAGACCAATGAAGAGCAATGACCAAGGACAAAAACTCTTTCAAGTTTATAACACTAGGAATTAAACCAATTATGTTCCACATAAGTATTCATACATGTTGTAACATCCTTAAGAATAGTTGAAAAATATTTCCAAATAGCATGAAAAATGTAATATGTTTCAAAAGAAAACAAAGTTTCAATATATTAAAAAAGGACCATATTTAGTTCCTCAGGTGAACAGAATTTAAAAATTAGTAAAGCTATTGACCAACATGTCTACAGTAATACAAACTATAAAATCACCCAGTATGGTGGTAATTATATACTGGTTTCTTAAAATAAAATTGTTTCTGTCACTGATTAAAACTATCTTAACTTGCATTGAGTCCTGCTTCCTGACATACACTAGCTCTTGGTCCACTAATGCTTCAAATCTCCTGCTCATAGTTATGTCCCTCTATGGTCTCATGCCTTCTAGCTCCTCCAGCCTATGATTCTCCAAGGACTCAGTCTCTTCTAAAAATCACTAGTTACTTTGGCCCACTACTGACACAGCCTTTAGCTGGATAGATGTTAAGCTCAGAAATTTCCTGTTTAAACCTCTTTGCTCAGCTCCTTGAAGTTTGCATCTTTGACCAAGCTTTTGGCTGCCTGTCATAATATTCCATGTGGTTCTGAGACAGATACGGTTTAACCATATTTCTGTGGAGCACCTTGTGACTCTTTCTTACTACTTTAAAACAGGCATACAAATACAGATTTCACATATATTTTTAGTTTTCCCTGTTCTAATTTGTTTATTTTTAAAAAAAACTAGTAAAGCAGAAGCAACAACTGATGTTACATCATCTGACTTGAACGCATAATATGCAAAATAGCTGGCGTTAGCTCCAAAACAGCTACAGAATTTCAGTAAGTGTCCCACGAGTAATAAAACATTTGGACATGACTTAAAGTTTTTTCCCTGGGGGAGGGTTAGTCAAGAATTAGAGGGCATAGGTTTAGGATGAGAGGGGAAAGATATAAAAGAACCCTAAGGGGCAACTTTTTCACGCAGAAGGTGGTATGTGTTTGGAATGAGTTGCCGGAGGAAATGGTGGAGGCTGGTACAATTGCAACATTTAAAAGGCATTTGGATGGGTATATGAATAGGAAGGGTTTGGAGCGATATGGGACGGGTGCTGGCAGGTGGGACTAGATTGGGTTGGAATATCTGGTCGGCATGGACGGGTTGGACTGAAGGGTCTGTTTCCATGCTGTACATCTCTATGACTCTGAGTCAGAGGTGGCTAAATTGAAACATAATTGTGATGGCATGCTTTATAAAACAATGACTTTATAAATTAACTGGTCTGAAACCACCATTGCAGAGGCTTGCAATCATGATCAATGAAAACTGCACATTTATATCACTGTATCTTCTACATTTTAAGACTAACTGTCTGCAGGTGTCCGAAGACAATTTATGTTAGGAGAACGGGAATGCACCAAATCTCCTTTCCCAATTCACAAGACATTCATACTCAAATTAGTAGGGAACCAGCAATTGACATTCAGTTCAGACAAAGAGCCCTAGCTGAGAAAAGAATTTAGTCATAATCTAACCAAAGTACACGTGAAATATACTAGCCACGACCATACTTGGCTCACTGGTCAGCTGGACAGAGGGTCATTTGATAAGACAGCAAATAAATCGTGCAATTAAGCAGCCATTTTTTTCTTCACAGTATAAGCATGGGATGTAAAAGTGAGATCCCTCCAGACAATTACCCCTTCCCCTCCAGAAAACATGTAAGTTTTCAATTGTATCTGTTGATTTTTTAAACTCTCCACGTGCTAGAGATTTCAAAAAGAACCCACCACCGCTTATCTTCAGAAGAAATAAATCTCCATCTGCTTCAACACTAAACCAGATAGACCTTTCACAGCTCAATGTCAGCCAAGTCAAAAGGTAGAGGAAACCCACACAGACACAGGGAGAATGCCTGAGTGGAGTTTGCACAGTCGCATGGAGGCTGGAATCAAACCCGGGTCCCTGGCGCTGCGAGGCAGCAGTGCTAACCACTGAGCCACTATGCTGCCCCAGATACTGATGGACTTTGCAGGGTCAGCGCTTGATTCAGTGTGTTTGACCCATGTCCTGATGTGAGGTTAAGGACTAGGAGAGATAAATTATATTAGTTAGCCAAGTAAATATCATGAACCTTCTTTGGGAGTTGTATACATCACATATAGAAAATCAATAACATTATATTAAGCTGGAGAGAGTTCAGATAAGATTTAATAGGATAATAGACAATAGGTGCAGGAGTAGGCCATTCTGCCCTTCGAGTCAGCACCATCATTCATTATGATCATGGCTGATCATCCTTAATCAGTATCCTGTTCCTGCCTTATCCCCGAAACCCTTGATTCCACTATCCTTAAGAGCTCTATCCAACTCTGATTTGAAAGTATTCAGAGACTTGGCCTCCACAGCCTTCTGGGGCAGAGCATTCCATATACCCACCACTCCCTGGGATGTTGCCAGGAATGGAGGTTTGAGTTACAAGGAGAGGCTGTGACTTTTTGCACTGGAGCATAGCAGGTTGAGGGCTGACCCGAGGTTTGTAACATCATGAGGGACACAGATAAAGTGAATGGCAGGTGTCTTTTTCCTAGACATGGGGGATTTCAAGACCAGGAGCTATATTTTTAAATGGTGAGAGGAAAAAGTCTTTTTGAAAAAAAGATACAGGGCATTTTCTTTTGTAAAATAGAGTGTGGTTTGTGTGAGGAATGAACTTCCAGAGGAAGTGGTGGATGCGAGTAGAGTTACAATATTCAAAAGACATTTAGGGAAGACCATAAATAAGAAATATTTGGAGGAATATCGGCCATGCACAGGAGGTGGGATTAGTTTAGTTTGGGATTATGGTTAGCATGGACTAGTTGGACAAAGAGCTGTTTCAGTGCTGTATGACACTGTTACTAGCAAAAGAAATGTTTCCATGGTTGTCTTTGCTGCAGTTTCCAATACCAACCTCCCACAGATGAGTGAACAGCCTCAAAATCATGCTGACTGGTCTTACCCTCATCCTTTTCATTCTTGGCATCTTACACAGTCCTAGCTCGCCTAACACCAAATGTGGAGGACACAACTTGGCAATGTGGAACAATTGGGTGGTACCCCTTCTGGGATTAGTGCTAGGAGTCCCAGTTGTTCAAAATCTATATTAACAATTGGGATACAAAGACAAACTGTAATATTTCAAAGTTTGAGAAAGCCACCAAACAAGGTGGAAATGTGAGTTGTGAGAATGAAGCAACAAAATGATGCAATGAATGTTGCAATGTTTCCAAGACAATTTGGACAGGCTGACCCTTGGCCTGATGTTCCTGAGTTCTCGTTAAACTGAATTAACACAACTTCATTAAGGTTGTAACTCTGTCACATATCAGATTTGTCAGTCAAGTCAAAATGAACTTTCAAAAAGCTCTGACATAAAAAGAAAGAGTTTATTAAGTTTTTAAGAATGCTTTGGTGTTGACAAAAAGAAATAATGTATTGCATGATTAAACAAACATTGGTGATGCTTTAAAATTAATTCAAAATTTATATTTTATTTGACTGTGGTTAGCTGAAAACACTGTAGGAAAGAAAAAAATGAATCAGTTAAAAATGAAGGTAGCATTTGTTGGTATATGGCTCAAGCTAATGTTTTTAAATGGTTTAGTTTGTAACAAAAGTGTGTAACAAGTCTATGGGTGAGTCCATGTGTACACATTACATTGGAGTTAGGTTCCATCATGAGTTTTATCGTCTGATTGTCCAGATGAATCGTTTGGAATGATATAGTTAATCACTAAGAAGTGACAATTCATCCTTTAAAGGAGACAAATTGTTCATTGTTCACAATCGTGGAAAAGATTTGACACAATAGACTTGTGGAAAGTTACAGGTCATGGAATAAAAGGCTCAGTAGCAACATAGATACAAAATTGGCTGAGTTATAGGAAAGAGACATTAATGGTCAATGGATATTTTTCAGGCTAGACAAGGGTTTAGTATTGGGACTCTTGCATTACCTGAAAAAAAAATCTAGATCTTGATATGAAGGGGCAATTTCTAAATTTGCAGATGATGCAAAACATCTAAGAATAGTAAACTGTGAGGAGGACAGTACAGAACTCCAGAATGACATGGACCAATTGGTAGCGTGGGCAGATCAGTGGCAGATGGGTTTCAGTGCAGAGAAGCATGAGGTGATGCATTTCGCTAGGAAGAACACAAGATAATCTAAAATAGAGGGTACAGTCTTAAGTAGCAGAGGGACCTGGGTGGATAAGTGCACAGATGATTCGAAGTGGCAGGACAGTTACAGAGATCAGCTAGAAGAAAGTGAGGACTGCAGATGCTGGAGGTCAGAATCGAGACTGTGTTGCTGGAAAAGCACAGCAAGTCAGGCAGTGTCCGAGGAGCAGGAGAATCGATGTTTCTGGCCTTCAACGGGAAGGAGGTTAGAGAGGTCAATATGTAAAGCACAAGTATCCTCAGCTTTATTAACAGGGTCTCTTATTAGACCTCAGCTGAACCACTTGTAGAGTTCTGGATGCAACATTATAGGAAAGATGCGAACACAGCAGTGAGTGTGAAGAAGTCATTTGCTAGAATGGTTCCAAGGCTGAGGAACTTCAACTATGTGGGGGAATGAAGAATTTTGAACTGCTCTCCTCAGAGAAAAAGGTGGCTAGGGTAGACCTGATAGAGGTTTACAAAGTCAGAGGAGTGTTTGATAGAGTGGACCGGAAGAAACTGTTCCGACTCTTAAAAAGAAACCAGTGCAAGAAGGCATTTCTTTAAAAATGATCTGTAAAAGCAACTAGACAGAATTGAAAAAAAAACTTTCCCAACACAGTGAGTAGTTTGGACATGAAATGTATTGCCTGGAAATGTGGTCTAAGTAGGTCCAATTGTGGCATTCAAGGGGGCATTGGATGATTATTTGCTAAAAAATAATCAGTAAGGGGCTGGGGAAACAGGTGCCCAGCACTCTGTAATGATGCTCATTTGTAGGCACAACAGGCCAAAAATGGCTCCTTTTGTGCTGTAACATTTCAGTGATTGTGAAAAGATTGATCAAACTAGCGAGCTGAGAGGAACAAGTTATTAAAAGGAGAGTGATTAGCATTTTGCAGAATAAAGGAAACAGTGGGAAGTGATGTCAGTAGGATAACCATTAAAAAAGCATTCAGAAGTTAGGCATAGCCTAACTTGCCAATCCAAAAACCATGACCATGAACTTTTCATGCACTAATAAGGCAATTAGAGTTCAATACATGACTCTGAACATGCACAAGGGATTGTGATAGCAAAGGTTAATTAGGCCTGAGCTTTAGTAATTTAAAGAACAATGGTGATGATTGAAAGTACATAAACTACTTCAGTCAACTGGCACCCCAAAACGGCTAGGCTGAAAAGGACTGCATTTATAAAGTATCATCTCTTTTGTACTTACGATGAAAATTGAATGAATTCCGTAAAGCTCAAGACACCATATATGCACCAAGAATGGGTTTACCATCAATCAGGATGAGTAAATATAGACAGTGAGGATTCACAGAGCAACAGGTAAAGGGAGTATTATTGGTCATTGGAGAGCAACATAGATGGAGAATAGTTATAGGCATGAATGATAGAAAATAAGTCCACTCTCCTGAGAGCAAACTCATGCAGGAACTTTGAGAGGTTAATGGGGGAAAGTAGGTGTAATCAAACTGGAAGAGTGTGTTCATGTTGTGAAGTTGTCAAACTCAATATTGTGTCCTGAAGTTTGTAAACGTTAAGAAGTGATCAGTAATGTTGCTAGTCCTCCCACTTGCATTCGAGAACTGCAGTTGGCCTAATACAAAAATGGTAACATGACAGCAGGATGGTGTATCGAAGTGGCAAGCAATTGGAGCATTATTTTTATTTACATATGGCGGAGATGGTCTGAAAGGCAAGGAGACCACACTGTGAGCACTGAATAAAGTAAATTAGATTGAAAGTACAAGTAAACTGTTGCTACAAAATGTCAGCAGGCTTGGAGGAGAGGGAAAGGAAAAGGGAAAGTGTTACATCTTTTGTAATAGCATGTATGGGGCTGGGAGTTATTGAGGTAGAATTAAGAGTGACAGAGGAGTGGACTAGGGTGTAGTGGAGGGAATTGTCTTTGTGAAATCTCAGCGAGGGAGGGAAGGGAAAGATTTGTTTGGTTGTGGCATCCTGTTGCTGATGGAGGAAAAGTTGGAGAACGATCCTTTGAATACAGAGGCTGATGTGGTGGACAAGAGGAACCTTATTTGCTCTGGGTAGGTAATGGTTGAGGGCAGAAGGACAAGAAATAGGGCAGCACAGTGGCTCAGTGGTTAGTGCTGCTGCCTTACAGCTCCAGAGACCCGGGTTCAATTCTAGCCTTGAGCGACTGGCTGTGTGAAGTTTGCAAATTCTCAACTTCTGTGTGGGCTTCTGCCAGGTGCTCTGGTTTCCTCCCACAGTTCAAAGATGTGCAGATTAGGTCAATTGGCCATGCTAAATTGACCATAGTGTGCAAGCTAGGTGTGGTTAACCATGGGGAATGTAGAAGTAGGGGGTGGGATGCTCTGCGAAGGGTCAGTGTGGACTTGATGGGCCGAACAGCCTGTTTTCATACTGTAGGGATTCTATGAACTCAACCAGGACTTGGTCAATGATGGATTTTGGTTAGAGGTGTTGAGTGTCCTCAGTTGAAGAAAAAGGAAAACATGCTAGAAGAACCCCTCTAGAAGATCGGAACAGATGCAAATACGGAGAAACTGGGAGAATGCAACGGAGTCCTTACAGGAAGCACATTATAAACAAAGCTTGGTCAATGACCAGTCATCTTGAACTGTTTTAGTCCATGTGGTGTTGAGAAAAATAACAGTGGGGGAGCAAGCGAAGGAGAGTTCCAGGATTTTGATTCAGTGACGGTGAAAAAGGATGATTCATGTTTTGAAGGAAAACATGCAAGGTTCCTGAGCTTTTGCTGCCTTTGTTCTTCCAAATTTTACAGGCCATGGGCTTGGAAACTGTTGATGAAGGTGCTTTGATGAATTTTTGCAGTACACCTGGAAAATTGTGCACACTGCTGTCACTGTGCATGCCTCAGGTATCAAATGGAACTCTTATCAACTTTGGCTGATGATTTCTTGATGAGATAGGAGACTAAAGGCGACTTGCAGTTTTGGTGGCTATCCAATAACCCAAGGAGGTCTGGAGGAAAGAGGCTCCATTATTAAACAAGCTTTATACAGGTGCTAAAAATCAAAGCACTCAAACGGAGGTAGACTGTCAATGCTCGGAAGGTAATATATTTGGACATTCCTAAATTCAGAGATGGTAAAAGGGTAAAGGTTTTCCTGCTCCTGTGGTTCAAGTCACCAAATGGCTTGCTCAGATGTCCAGCTCTTGGATAAACAGTAGATTAACAATGGGCCATGTCACACAATCAACATCACATGAGATTCTCCCTTGTAATCATCCATCTGGGTCTAATTTATTATCACTGCCTCGTCCCATACTCTTATCTGAATCAAACTCCAGTTAATTATTCTCCACTCGTGTTAATGGCAGAATAAGATTCCCCATTCACTACACCTGACTGCTGAGCTACTTGTGAGATGAAACAACCCACTCCTCTCGTCTGCACTCTATAAAACATGCTTCAATTAATCAATTTTTCCACGAGACATATTTCATCTATAGTGTCATGGATTTCCAATTTCCATTCAGCTTTAGTTACATAAATGACTGCTGATGCTCAAGAATCATCTATGTTAAAAGCTGCTTCCTAAAAACTGGAATAAAATAATTCTTAAAAAAAAATTGAAGGAGTTAGATTCATATAGGTGAATCTAAAACAAAACGTTATTCTCAGATGGAGTTCATGTCGAAGCATGTAGGAAACAAATCTTCATCCTCATGTCTTCACTTATACCAAATTAGATAAAACCCACGAGAATAAATTTTCATTCTATCAGGTCTGGTGCATATACTGCTTTTTTTGTATTTTGGTAGGCATTAAAGTGAAGAAAGAGCCCTGATTACCCAAAATGTAAGTTAAAATATCTTCAGACAATTATCATATTAAAGAAACCTATGGAAAATGAAAAGTTTTCGTGTGCCTATACAATAACAAGCTGCAAAAAGTTAGAGTCAGTGTTTTACAGCATAGAAAGAGACCTATTGAGTCCACATCAGTCACCAAACCTCCATCAATTTTAATGTCATTGGCCCATAGCCTTGTATGCCATGACATTTCAAATTTTCATCTTAAATCTTCTAAATGCCTTGGGGGTTTCTGCTTCTACCACTCTTTCAGGCACTTACCCACAACCTTCTGGATGAAAAATCTTTTCCTCAAATCCCCTCTAAATCTCCTGCTCCTTACCTTAAAGCTGTGGATATTGAGATCTCTATCAGGGGCACGGTTTTTCTTTACCTACCCAGTTTATGCTTCTCAGAACATTATACATGCCAATCTGATCGCCATAGCCTTCTCTTCTTGGAGAGAAACAACCCCAGTCTACCTAATCTCTCTTCATAGCCGAATTGCTCCTGCCCAGGCAACATCCTGGTGAATTTATTCTGTATCCTCTCTAGTGCAATATAGAGAAAAAAAAATTTGTTTAAGCAATTAAAAAAAATGTCCAGGAAACAATGGAATAAATAACAAACACAACCAAAGGTAGCATTGGAAGCTAAGAAAAATCTTTTGACTAATTTCTATAAGGAAGCACTGGCTCCCTGATAATAAAACAAAGATATTTGAAAGTGATCAGATGGTCTCAAACTAGAAACAAAAGTTCAAGATTAACAGTGATCCGGAGACTTATTACTGCAACAATTACAAGTTATTTATTTTTAGTGCAACAACTTCTTGACTGATAGCATAGAGTTGACTGGAATTAATAGATATATCCAGTAAAGACTGATCTGTGTACGTTTGACAAGTTCAGTAGGTCTTAACCACACACTTGCTCATGGTAGTAAAAACCACATCAGCACATGTTTACAGACATGATTGCAATCCCACTGGAAAAACTTGTCACTTCTGCGTAAAATAACTTAAGTTTTTAAGGATATTCTTAATGTTCAAAAACCCAAGTAGATGTAGAAAAAAAAACAGGGTAACATACAATAAATAAATAAATAAGGTCAGGTAGGGTTAGTTAACCAGAATTCTGGTCAGAGAGAAGGAGTTTCAACATCAGGTCAAATGACATGAAAGCCAGAGGAAGTAATATCTTGGGACACTTAAACATATAAAACAAAATCGATTGCAGCGGGTAGGGTAAGACTATAGAGAAATAGAAGGGTGAGACAGGTCAGTGAGGTCTCTGAAAACAAATGCTTGTAACTTCGCAACTTGCCGTGATGGTAACCCTGTTAGCCAGGTCAAATGGTTGTGTTCAAGTTTCACTCAAGAAGCCTTGAGCACAAGAGCCAAGCATAAACCTGACACTTTAGTGTATTAATGAAGGAGTGTCACCTTTTGATTGTGATTCTAAACTGAGACAGCTTCTGCCCTTCAAAAAGGATGCAAAATATATTTTGTCACGATTAAGAAGAACAGAGAAGTTATCCCTAGTATCTATGCCAACATATAAAATCAATGTCACAAAACAGGTTACCTGGTCATTATCATTAAGCTTTTGTAGGAGCTTACTGTATGTAAATTGCCAGCAGTGTTTCCACATCACAATAATAATACAATTTAGGACATCCTGTGGTCATATAAGGTAAATGCAAGTCTTTTTCCTTCTTTACATTGCACTTTTATCAAAAATTTAATATCCCAATGTACGTGAATGTGATCATAGAAAGAATAATACAGTCAAAAAGAAGTGGTGACTAAGTCACTTGGTGAGAGATGGATTTTAATTTTGTTTTATATAATGGAATAGAAAGGGGGGCCTGGCTGATATTTTTGTATCATTGTTAGCCACGGGTGACAGCTTGGAAGACTGGAGGGTACAAATGTTGTGCCGTTATTCTAGAAAGGCTACGAAGATGGTTACCTCAGATTACAACAGGATCTGGACCAGATTGGCCAATGGGCTGAGAAGTGGCAGATGGAGTTTAATGTGAGGTGTTGCATTTTGGGAAGGCAAATCTAAGCAGGACTTATGCACTTAATGGTAAGGTCCTAGGGAGTGTTGCTGAATAAACAAACCTTGGAGTGCAGGTTCATAACTCCTTAAAAGTGGAGTTGCAGGTAGATAGGATAGTGAAGAAGGCGTTTGGTATGCTTTCCATTATTGGTCAGAATATTGAGTATAGGAGTTGGGAGGTCATGTTGTGGCTGTACAGGACATTGGTTAGGCCACTGTTGGAATATTGCGTGCAATTCTGGTCTCCTTCGTATCGGAAAGATGTTGTGAAACTTGAAAGGGTTCAGAAAAGGTTTACAAGGATGTTGCCAGGATTGGAGGATCTGAGCTACAGGGAGAGGCTGAACAGGCTGGGGATGTTTTCCCTGGAGCGTTGGAGGCTTAGGGGTGACCTTATAGAGGTTTACAAAATTAAGAGGGGCATGGATAGGATAAATAGACAAAGTCTTTTCCCTGGGGTTGGGGAGTCCAGAACGAGAGGACGTAGGTTTAGGGTGGGAGGGGAAAGATATAAAAGAGACCTAAGGGGCAACTTTTTCATGCAGAGGGTGGTACGTGTATGGAATGAGCTGCCAGAGGATATGGTGGAGACTGGTACAATTGCAACATTCAAGAGGCATTTGGATGGGTCTATGAATAGGGAGGGTCTGGAGGGATTTGGGCCGGCTGCTGGCAGGTGGGACTAGATTGGGTTGGGATATCTGGTCGGCATGGACGGGTTGGACCGAAGGGTTTGTTTCCATGCTGCACATCTCTATGACTCTACAAAAGGTGGTGAGATTTTGTGACAGAATTCTAGAACTAGCTGTGAAACAACATATACAGCAGAAGTTTGGAAAAATTTAAGGTCATGTTGGCTGATACAGTGGAAGAGTGAGAAAATAAAGAAAACACAAAATACTGAAAGGTGATGAAAGACAGGTATAATTATCAGGTAGAATCTGAAGCATGTCATGTTGAGAGTCCCAGCAAGTGATCACCATGCAGAAATGAACGGATATGAAACATGGTGCCCAACAGGACATCATCACTTCAAAAGGAATTTGGTTGAGTCAGATTTTGCAATTGAGATGTGAACAGGAATTATTGACAAGTGAGAGTTGATTTTGCAGAAGAATCTCAAAAGAGATCATTTTGGTCTTCTCCATTTTGAGTCAGAGAAGTTTAGATTTATACAGAACTAGTACTAGCAAAAGAAGAAAAAATATGAAATGATGTTTTACTGTTGGGACCACTCTGTGGTACCAAACAACAATTGAAGTAATTAAGGCAGCATTTAGGAACAAGGATTAATCTACAATATTCCAAAAGTGGCCTAACCAATGTCCTGTACAGCCACGACATGACCTCACAATTCCTGTACTCAATGCTCTGGCCAATAAAGGAAAGCATACCAAACACCTTCTTCACTATCCTATCTACCTGCAACTCTACTTTCAAGGAGCTATGAACCGGCACTCCAAGTTTTCTTTGTTCAGTAACACTCTCTAGGATCTTCCCGTTAAGTGTATAAGTCCTGCTAAGATTTGATTTCCAAAAATGTAGCGCCTTGCATTTATCGAAGTTAAACTCCGTCTGCCATCCCTCAGCTCATTGGCCCATCTGATGAAGATCCCGTTGCAGTTTGAGGTAACCTTCTTCACTGTCCACTACACTTCCAATTTTCTGCAAACTACGAACTATACCTCCTATGTTCATAGCCAAAACATTTATATAAATGATGAAAAGTAGTGGACCAAGCACTGATCCTTGTGGCACTCTACTTGTTACAGGCCTCCAACACCACCTTCTATCCTCTACCTTCGAGCTAGTTCTGTATCCAAATGGCTAGTTCTCCCTGTATTCCATGAGATCTAACCTTGCTAACCAGTCTCCCATGGGGAACCTTATTGAACGCTTTACTGAAGTCCATATAGATCACACTCACTGCTCTGCCCTCATCAATCCTCTTGGTTACTTCTTCAAGAAATTCAATCAAGTTTGTGAGACATGATTTCCCACGCACAAAGCCATGTTGACTATCCCTAATCAGTTCTTGCCTTTCCAAATACATGCAAATCAAACATAAGATTGGAGATTTTATGAAGTTACCTATTACTATTGTTCAAGGAATTAGTTGCTGTATTTTATAATGAAATGGGAAACTGCAAGTGCCAGATGTAAAAGATGCAATTCATCTTCTGATGTGCAAAGACATATTGGTTCATAAATAACCAAAGGTTAACAAAGCAGTTCCAAAACCATAGTAATCCCAAGATGCAGGTTTTTAGATTGTTTGCAACAACATATTTTTGCAAAATAATACAATCTAGATTTTTTTAATAAAAAAAGCAATACAATGAAGTAGAATGGATGATTTGCCCGAAGGATGAAGTTACACAAGAGCTCAACCATTTAAGATGATATTGCATCACAAAGCATTTTTAGCTTTTTTCACAATGCAAAGGACTGCAGAATCATCAAGTTAGAAAATTAAATTATTTGAGTCAAAGATAATTAATTGGTATACAATTCCTCACTGATACAATTCTGCAGTTACATTATTCCGAACTTCAGAAGCTAATGTAATAGCAATGTGATGGCTTTAAGCATATTTGATTATTTTTGGGAGTTAGAAGATTGAAAATTGCAAGAGAAAGAGATATTTAATGCAAAAGACAAAGGGCAAATTTACTGCACTGCCCTTCCACCTGAAGATACTGGTTGACTTCAGTAACTCCAACTCCTGACATTCTCACTTTAAAGTGGAAATAGTAACAAAATCATCAACCAAAACAAATGTTAATAACTGTAACAATTTAAAAAAATTAAATGATTCTGGACCACAACTCATCCTTCAAAAAACCCTTCCATAATGCAACTGTTTCGCACCTTGGCATGTTATATCAGTCTTGTACCGATGATAGACCCCAAGTCATCAAGAACAACTTACCCAACTGTCCAGTGTTAAAAAGAAGTTTGCAAAATAACCAGACTCCTTGATGAGTGGGCCTTACCATACTGATTGTACAACCTATCTCAATACAGGAAAAAAATTGATTCCACTGATACATAAGCAAATATAGTTCACATTTGCAAGCAAGAAATGTCAGCCCATGTTCAGCACCAATCTGTATCAAATACTAAAGCAGACCATGTCCATTTACAGGAAGACATCTGGCTTGGGTAGATAAGTTACAATTAACATCTGCATTGGTGCCAAGTAATGACCACAGCCAATAAGAGAGAATCTAACCATTGTCCTTTGATATTACCAGGGCATTATCATTGCTGAAACCTCCATTACCAACATCCTTGGGACTTAGTATTGATCAGAAACTGAACTGGTCATATAAATACTGAGGGTACAAGAGCAGATAAAAGGCTTGAAACCTATTGGCAAATAATTCATCTCCTGAACTCTGCAAAACCTAGACAGGTGTGTTATGGTATATGTCTAACTTGCCTGGATGATTGCAGCCCAACTTTACAATAGGCTGAACACTACACAGGACAATGAAACCCATTTTTTGGCATCCCCAACTACCACTTCAACATGCATTCTTTCCAGCACCAATGCACAATAGCAGCATTGTGTATCATTAACAAGATGCACTGAAATAACTGACAAGGCTTCTCCAACAGTACTTTTCAAACCTACAACTTCTATCATTTTTGATGATCAAGGCCAGCAGATACACAGGAAGATGACAAATTACAAGTTCCCCTCCAAACCATATATCATTCCAACATAGGGAATTGTTTCTTCACTGTCCCGGAGTCAAAAACCTGGAAAGTCCCTTCTTAACAGTTTTGTGGGTAGTCCTACAATAGATGGTCTATAGCAAATTCATGATGGTGGCTCACCTCTATCTTCTCCAGGACAATTAATGATGCGTAATAAATACTGGTCTGGCTAACAATACCCACATCCCACAAATGAATTAAAAACCAAAATGATCTCGCATTGCTTAGGGTTCACTGGATACTGCACAGCTACAGCTCAGTACAAAACCCAAAGCTCTGTAAGATATCTAGAATTTAACTCAAAACATAAATGTTGTTAGTTTTATGAAGATTTAAAACCAATCTGCTCTCTAATGGACTGGTAGTTTGAGCTTGGTGAACAACAAAAACCAACCGACTGACTATGCGCTGCATTAATCAGGTTAAATCTGAAATCTATAGTAGTAATAGTACACTTAGTTATATATATTTCTTTTCAAAGCCATATTTTGCCATCGGTCATACTTTTTAAAATTTTATGTGTAAAGATCTTCAATAGATGACAACTTTCAGAAAAGACATACTGGAAATGGTACATAACAGAAGAAACCATTTCAGCTTCTGTAGTGTTTCTATCTTATGCATATCTCCTTGTCACAACAAAAACAACATGGAATGTTTAAATACATTTTCGGACTCAGATTAACTGTAAAATAAAATCCATTAGCTGCCATTTTTATTTTAAAAATTCTGGAAACGGAAGCTATAATTAGCAGAAGTCAGTGGCAATCTTCTTTGTGCACCCAGTGATCACATTACAATTAAGGATGATCTCATCAAAAACATCTTATGATAGGACATAGAAATAATTGATTGAGACGCAAGACATATAATGGAATACTGAATGGTGCCAGAATAAGTGCTAAAATGGTATATCAATGATGCAAGGTCACAATAGATTAACAGGAAAATCCTACTTCTGAGAATTAAGCTGCAAACAAACTACTGCTTTAGACTCAATGATAAATATTGTGAAACTGAAAAAAAATCAAGTGAGCTACCATATTGCATAGCTCAAAGACAAACTGTAAGTGATTATGTGGTGCATTTATTTACTTTTAACAGAACAGCTTTTGATATACACACACTGGTACTTCCGACTTTACACTTTATACCTTCCTTGACCAACTTTGACAAAAGCTGAACCTGTTCTTGAAACAACACATTTAAACTTTCCCCCATTTCTGGATCGATCATACCTGGTCTCACTCCCCCCAAAAAGTGACTTCCTGTCACTTCTCTGCCCAGGTTGCTCTATAAATAACCATCAATTTGCCAGAATAACCGGGTTGACTCCTTTAGGTCTTCGACCAGCCCCGCTTGGGAGGATAGCCCAAGTTCTGCTGGATATGTATAATAGCATGGCAGATTTGTAAACACAGCCTGAGGTTCAACCCCACATTCTGCCACTGAGTGGCAGTGCTTGGCACCACAACCTCTGCCAGGGTCATGATCATTTTGAAATAGTCCACGTTCAGTATCTGCACATTTATTTGAAATTCGATACGACCGTGGAGATGGTTTCAGTCGTGCATTTGACGTCAGCCTTCTGTTTCATTCTGGCCACGGAAACAGCAGAGTGGTGTTTGAGTTACATACGTATAAAGAAAGCCTGCCGTTGGGACAAAGGAGAGTAGAGTGGAGCTGATAATATCCACTAGAATTCCGTGGGGCGGGGCGAGGTAGCAGCGCCAAAGCAAAGTTGAAGGTTAGGCAGGAGGTCACATTACACACACAAAAACAATCCATCTAGGAAATATTGGCGTGGGAGACAGGATCAGAAACAAAATAAATAAACTGCAACCCAAACAAATCCTAACATCACGATGAAACAGTGAAAGAATTGCAAGACATGTAATATAATCCAGATGCAGAAATAAACTGTCATGGCACAGGCATTGGCAATAATACTTTGAAATGATCTAAACAAAAAATAATGTCAGTACAATATTCTTCTAATTTCCTGGATAACGGTCGTGAGTTTAGACGTATGAGTTCAGAAACGAATTTAGCTGACAGGCATAAGCACCAACTATCATTTTCAATTTCACTACAATGACTTCAGGAAGGGACTATCAATACTCAAACACATCGGAGATCTGCATCAACTGGAGGCTACAAGCATCTAAAATAAAACGCCCTAGCTTCCAGCTGTATCATCCCATTTAACCCCAGATAAAGTATTGTCCCAATGGAACAGTGTTACAAGGTCTAAATTATCAGTTGACACCAAGTCCACGTTAAAGTCGTCAAGGGATTTTATATATTAACACCCTTCAATGAAATTTGACAATCTAACACGCATGTAACCGTTCTCATAATATTTACTTTCGTGAAAATGCAATTCGTGAGAAATTCGACTTGCATGTGTTTCTAATTTGTTTACATATAAAAACTAATTCATGTTTTGCTTAGGATCTAAAACAGACGCATGTTGCGTTATCTGCTGTAAACAGTATGCAGCTCTCTCCTAAACACCATTGCGGCAGAAATGAAAATGTTTTATTAAAGTTGTTGGATCGGCTGCCATTCTCCAAACATGAAAGGACGAGGACACCTGCCGCTGCAGCGTTGGTGTTTTGAAACTGCCACTGTTTAGAAACCTATGACATTGCACCATTCTTACTCACATATCGTCTCAACTTCTTTTCTGGTGGAGATTTTCTTAACCATCCACAGCAAACGATCTCTCCTCCTCTCATCTTGCCCACTGCCAATCTTACAAGGACACCATGCAGTCACATTCAGTGACAGGTTAACGGCTTTCCCCTTAAGTTTCGCGCTGTCCTACAAAGGGGAGCTAGTGGATATTTTGGTAAATTGTAACCGCAAGCTCCAACAGTCACTGCAAGCCCCGCAGTGGCTGCTCCAGCTGCCGGGCTCATGTAGGAAGTAGCGAGCAGAGCTTGTTGTTCAGAGGAGCTCCGCCCCGCCTTCAGCCGCTCTTAAAGGCGAACGGCACCTTTAATGACGGCCAAATGAAACACTCCCATGACATAAACTAGTATCAACAGGATTCCGAAGGGTCTTCGAGGGATGAGGGTTGTCCTGCTTCTTTTTAGAAAGCAGGCTCTTTGCGACTGCTCGAAATGTTACAAATGTTAAATACAATTTACATTTCAGTCATACGGGCAGTGAAACTAAACTAAACTGAATAAGTGCCAATGGCATTGAAATGAAAGACTACTCATAGTCGAGCACAATACCCAAAATGTTCACTATTTGCGTAAACCAACACCCTCCCCATTTCTAATCTACTCAGCATCACAGAATTAAATGGTTAAGATAACACTCCCCTCCCTGGCGTAAAGTGAACCTTTAAAAGGGGCGTTTCCAGCCAAATCGAGAACTTGGATCGACGAGAAATTGGATTGTAAACATATAGTTGTGGCAGGCGTATTCTTGTAACAAGAGCGCTGGTTTCAGCAGAACTGTTTTACAACGCTGCCTGGTAACACGGGTATCTACAACACAGACAGATGGTTAGAAATCATGAATGTTTAGTGGATGTCCAGGAGAACTGTTCCCTCCTCCACCGTTTTCCACACTTGGAGCAGAGAGTCTGATAGTGTATTGCTGCACCCACCTCAGTGGCCTATCATCAGACATGAACGGAAATACATACGATTGGTGCCCAGCGCAAAACATTACAAACTAGTTGCGCTGACCGCAATTAGCGCTTCAAAGTTTCAGGATGATGTGCACCGATATCCAGGAAATTATGCCCCCCCCCCCAAAAAAAAAGCACCAGACGTATTGAATTAACTTTGGATCAAAACTGTAAAACATTGAAAAGCTTCAGAGAGCTTGAAATCGAATATTCACTTATTCCGAAGAATCCTGAACTTCCTTGGCAGCGTGGAACGGCTAGTCGGATTTCAGTATTATCTCCAATAGTCCACAATTATTCTCAATTTATATTTGAATATGTTAGAGCTGTCTCCTGGTTTCACTGTTTAAATAGCTCGGACTGACATTTTCGATTCCTCTTCTATACTCCTATAAATTCAGCTCTTAAAATTAATTTTTTTTACTCTTAAATGAAAATATTGATGATAAAAGAGCGAGAGAAGTTACCTGCGGAGTACAGGTATTGTCACAAAACAGCTGGACTGATGACCCGCTTCTCGGTTGTACATTATTTATAATTCTTTTCCCATTCCATCTGTGCGGAGGGCTCCAGCTTAGACAACATGAGATAGTTCCATACATCACAAAAACACTCAGTGGCTATGCAGCGCGTTGTGATATCTGGTGATCGAGGAAAGCGCCATACAAATGCAATGTTTAAACTGTAAGAAATGTCTCAAATGGCAACTTTATGTTTTTTTTGTCACAAGAAATGCAACTGAAACACAGCACAAAATGTAGCGAATACAGTATAAGGCTACAATTTGGAGCATTACATACAAAAAAGGAAACAAATGGATTTTGATAAAGATTTGTACATGATTAAACGTATTCCGAAGAATGCTAGTGGAATCCAGAAAGAGGAATATAGCAACTGAGAACACACATTTTTAAAAAAAACTGCTTCATATTATCGACATTAAAAAGACCAATTTCACTGGACTGAAAGAGTCGACTTGTTCTTCATCAATGGGAAGATATTTGCTGCTTAACTTCCAAAACCTCGGGTCACCTGAAGCCTTAATGAACTCTTCATATAACCAGCCCAAGACGGCAACTGCTCAGTGACAATGCTCCATACCCAAAGCCAATGGCCATACAAACCAAAACAAAATGATGAATTTGGCTAAAAAAAGGCATTACAGATCTTCTCCTAAATTTATCTTGTGAAAACATAAAAAGAAAACGACTTATTTCATATATTGGATTGCCTCCAATTACATATTTTGAGGAAATTGAAGATTCTTTCAACAAGACAACAATCCAGCAATACCAAAACCAAACATTTTGAGTAAAAGATATTCACGAATTGAAGAGTTGCCAGTGACACAAAATGACAACTTCTGAATTGATCAGCCTCAAGCACATGACCACTGATTCTGACAAATTCCAGAGGAATTTGTAAACTAGCACCTGGGGTGAAGAGATAGGGGTAAAACTTACATACTTGCGAAATTGACAGTATAACAGATTAAACAGGAGGAAAACGGTTGGAGAGGGGCAAGATTCCGCATAAAGAAGTTGTCTATTCAGGAGTTCTGAAATAGTTGCACCCACTGATAGAAATAGCCATCTCTGAATGGAGCAAGTCAGGCTTTAGTTCAGACACTCGAGTCTATAATCATGTGCTTTAGTTATTTGCATTATCTCATAAAAGATAACAATGTCTCTTAGCTAATGTTCCTAAACCTACTCTATTGCATACAGATCATTTTCGCATAACGCGCATTTCCTCAACGTGATTTGATTGTAATGCGATTGGTGAAGGTGTCACAGTATACTAAGGACTGGACTTGTGTCAACATCACATGGTCAGTCGGCTCGTGTGCTTTGTGTTGAAGTGCTTCCTGAAAGGTACAGTGCTGTACTCAGTTATTTTCAGTCTTGTTCCCTGCAAATCTCGCTGTTTTCCATGTGGAAAGGACAAAGTTGCAAGAACGTTGACAAGAAGCAGCATCCAGGTGAAAAAAAAAATCACAACTCGTGACTGTAAAAGAAAGGCTATAACACAAACAGAAGTTCGATGTTATAAAGCGGTTTCAACATAATGAAAGGACTCTATGCACCATTAGAGACAATGCAGAAAGAACTAAAGCAAGCTGCATTGCTGGAACAAGTCTGAGTGCTGGCAAGTGTCTGAGAGATCATGAACAAAGGAAGTTGAGGAAATGGATCAGCTTCTAAGTGTGTGGATAGAAGGTCAATTGAAAAAAATAATCTAGCACCACCTTTCTCACGATAAAAAAAGGAAAGCCGTATCAATTTAGGAGGACCTAAGGCGGGGGGGAAGCTGAAAATCCTGCAGATGTGCCTGCCTTCAGTGCTCGGTTTGCTGGATTTCAGAACATTAGATTTTAAGAAGCATCACAGTTATGTGGTGAATCTACCAGTGCAGATGAGGAATGTGTGCTGTCATTTTCTTCAGTATTGAAAAAATTGATTGAGGAAGAAGGCTACACCTTAGATCAAATCTTCAATTTGGACAAGATAGGTTTATATAAAAGCAAGTGCCATCCAGCACCTGCAGTTCTAAGAATGAAGCACATGCTCCAGGTTTTAAGGTCGCAAAGGATTGTATGACTGTTGTTGGGTGCCAATGCTAGTGGAGAATTAAACCTGAAGCCTGTGGTAGTGTACCGCTGTGCCAACCCATGAGCCTTTAAAGGTTACCTTCTACATCTCTAGGTGTTTACTTCAGCTCAAGCAAAAGAGATTGGACGATGGACAATTTTTTTTATTACCTTATTGTTGATGCTTTCAAGGATGTTTTTGGAAATTATTGCAGGTGAAAAACGATGGATTTCAAGATTCTCCTCATTATGGGCAATGCACTAAGCCATCTCTCTACGATTGGTGAACTTTGTAAAACATCAAAGTGTATTTCTACCTCTGAACACAACCTCTCTCATTCAACCAATGGACTAGGGTGCAATAGCAGCTTTTAAAGCTTATTATTTAAGGTGTACATTCAGGAAGCTGATTGCAGCTGACAGTGATAATGAGGGCAGTGTTCTTCAATTTTGGAAGAGCTATAACATTAAGAATACTATTGACATCATTGTGGAGGCCTGTGGTGATGTCATTTGGGACTGCTTGCATACAGTTTGGGAGAAACTTCTCCCAGATTGTCATCATTTTAAAGGCATTGAACCATCAGAGGAGCTTCCAGCAATGAAAAAACATTGTATCGCTCTTGCAAAACAAGTTGGATTTGAAGTGGAGACTAAGGATGTCAAGGAGCTGCTCAAGTCCGGCTGTGAACACCACTCCACAGCCGATTTACAATAACTTGTTGCTGCGGGGGAAATTGAACCTCAAGATGAAGACGATGAAGTTCAGGATGCAGCACCACGAGAGCTTTCCACTTTTATCTTCTATCCAGAAGGGAGTTGCAGCTCTTAGAAGACAATGACTACAATGCAGAACGCTGCAGGATAGTGGTTTGTGACATTTAATCATATTTGACACACTATGAACATCTTCATGAAAGATGGCAGAACAGCAAAAACTAGATGCCTTTTTTAAGCCAACCTCCAAGAAGCTGCCTAAGGATTATGAATCACAGGTATCCACTTCTAGAATAATTTTTTTGTGTTGTAACCCTGCACCTGAATGTAATGATGATATTGATGAAAACCCTCAGCCCCTGTCTTAATACAGAACTGTAACTCATCAAACTCAGAAGCCCCTTCAAGTTACCTTCCAGTTTTTCAGGATGTGTTAAATGTATTGCATTACTTCATTAAAATGATTTTAATATTTACTTAGACTGTGCTATTGTTTGTGTTAAGCTAATTACTAGTTTTTGTTTCGATTTTTACTGATATTTTTGGTGATCTGCCCCAACCCTGTTATTTCCCATAGGCCCTGTTATTTCTATTACATGATTTTCTTTATCGTGAGGTCGTACAAGACTGTATCTATCATGTTATAGAAGACTATAATGCTTTTTTACTATGTAATAAATCTTTATTGCTCAAGAATGTGCCACATCTGCTGAGATCTCCACATGGTCATCCTTTACCACTTCCTATCATTAAAACTTTAGATGAGTGAGGGAAGAGGTTAGTGGCAGCTTTTTATCCAAAATCTTCATACATCTTGAAGGAGGAGGAAGATTTGGCAGGTTCCTCTTTAAAAGATGCCAATTGCATACGCTCTTACAACAGAACACAACCATACACAAAATTATAGCGTTAAAGGAATGGGAAGCTCAGGGAGCTTGCCTTGAATGTTTAATGAACATTTTCTTGGGAAATTTCACAGCCAGTCCTGGTGGTGAACAAATATTCAGGAAACCCAGTCTTTTGTGTTCAGACTTATGTAGTGTCATTAAATTGAATAATTTCAACAAAACTTTCAATTGTATAAAGTACATTTATTCAAGTATTACATTTTATTTGATGTGTGTTAGATGCATTTACAGAAATGGTAAAATTTAAAATGACAGTGTCTCACCTCTGGTGACTTGCCTGTTCCTCAACCCATAAAAGTTTAAGACCAAAGAGATGCTCTCACTGTCCACCCTGAAAAGATCAACTCATTTTCCACACAAGTAATTTGGAATCATCTGCTTTGGATATATTGACCACACATTGTACAGTAAGGGGAGCTACATCTGATTTATTTATTATGTATCTGGTCACCTTTATAATTTACTGAATAACATGGAATATGAAGTTTAAGTCTGCCTGACCATGTCTTGTCTCAATTAACCAATTCAAATGACTTCCTAAACTACAGTTAGACTTCTTGGCTCATGTAGGGAATAAACAATGCCGCCTTATAGTCTTGAAGTTTGCATATTACACAAGTAATTTCAGTTAAGTATGCAAATTATTGAAAGTTGGACAAGGCAAAAAGACAGCATTTGGTTAATCCTCTCTACTGTCAAACAAAATTTATGCAACAGTATCCTGGAATCCTGGGACAACCTTTGATCTCAAATGCTAATTTCAATGGATTTAAGTTGCTGCAGGAAACATGAAAACTCACTTTTGCAATACTGCTGATAACTTCACTGTGTTGAAACAAAATATAATCATAGTCAAATCACTTTATTTGAATCCATGTTATGTAATAATTCATTGCCGACTGGGTCCTAAATATCTTCCTTCCTCCAGTGTTGATTCCAACTGAATTCCAGGTTCTGTTTGTCCAGCCTCATTGACAGACCTGCATTATACATGAACCCAAAGCTATCCACACCTTAATCCTTTTAGAGACAAAATCTTCTTTCCATATAATTCGTACCATTGATCACTTTTATTAGTTTCCTACTCTTAAGTATTGACTTCACAATCTATCCCCTTTTAAAAGTCTTTGTGCTCAGTCATCCTTGATTCTGCAACCTTCTTTAACCCAAATCACTGACTGTTTATTCTTTCATCTCCAGCCCTGCAATACAGTCATTTATAATTTTGCGAACAGATGCTTGATGGCATTGAATTTCATCTTATTCCTTCCTTTTCTCAAAAAGCTCTTCAAATCTTGCATTTTGGATGACGTTCTATGTCACTTTCACCAATTCTTGTCCTAACTGTGAGACGTGTGTGTATTGGAAAGCATCTTGATACACTATTATATGTGGCTGTCATTCCCAAAATGATAAATCTTAATCCAAAAAAAAATTAGGCTTCTATTTATTCTTCCTTGTTAACGAAAAACTGATTTGCTTTAAGTATTACCTGCACTCTTATTTTCCGTTGGCAATAACTCTGATACGTATAATAATACCATGGTATAAGTGAATGCATGAAACCCAAAAACAGGGTAAATGGCATAATTTTCTCAATTATGAATATATACCAAAATGGTTTGTTTAAGTAAAACTCAATGCAATTACCGTTTATTACCAGTAAGATCCAAATTACACAATACTTCTTCACAAATCTCACTGAAAGAGAAATAGAAATTAATTTCTCTTGTTAGAGAACTGAAGTAAGTTGGAAGAATGGTAATCTGATATATTCTCTTAATTGTATTTAAAAAAAAACATCCTGGAAAGATTTATCAGAAAGAAATACAATAACCACTGCCATATGGTCACCTTCCATCTTTCTCATTACAACTCACATCAATTTCATATGTAAATATTTAAGAATTTGGATTAAACTACTGTACAGTACGAGAAAATATTGTCCATTTGCCAGTTTTACAAGGTTCTTGAAATAAAACCTTTAATCATAAAACATGATTTACTCCTCTCAGGTTTACAAAAGGCAAGAGTGAGAAAACCTTGGAAATGGAATAACATCTTTAATGTTCTCAACACCCAAGATACACTGCAAATATCGCTCAAATCCCAATCCAAATCCTCCATGTGGCACTGATCCAAACTGGCGAAGTTCCTCATACCTAGAAGGGGTGAGATGGTTTAAAAATATTATGTACATTTTCAATTAATTTGTAGTATTGTAAATTAAATTACAATTGCATTCAATAGTTTGTGATTATGTTGACAATATACAAAAAACACTTTTCTTTTAGGTATTTATATACTTACAACAGGTTTGGTGGCTATTTATTTAACTCTGGTTTAACCTGTTCTTTTTAGAATATGACAGTATTTGCAGATAGCAGTGAAGATGGACTACTGCAAATATAAATTTAATGTAATAACCTATATTGAGACAGCATCCTTAACACAATACAATTCTATAAGGTGTTTCAGAGTGGTGCCATAGGTAAAGTCGCCATAGTCCTAGAGAATTGTAGGGCTGTTCTTTTAGTAGAGAGAGAGATGACTGGTAGTGGTTTAACCTGAAGGTCAACATGTCTTGGTGAGAGAAGTTGAGAAGGGAAGTTCTTACTGTTAATCTCAGTTAGTGGTACTTGAGCACATACTGTTGGTCTCATTCTACATCATAAACCAACCATCCAGCTAACTGAACTAATTCGCCCCCTCATGGTGCTACCAAGCAAGCTCTACCACCAAGCCACAAAGCAAACTCTACCATCAAGTTTAAAGAGACTTTAAGGGTTACTGTGGATTATATCTGCAATAAATGCTGTTGCTTGCAAATCTTATCACATCGAATGGATTGGTTGGAGTGAAAGTTAGAAGTAATGAGGAATTTGCAACAGCACCAGTGTGTGATGGATGGCAGTTATCGAAAGGGGGGAAAGTCTCAGATACAGTCAGGTAGATGGATTAACTCCAGGAAAGATAAGACAGCTGGGCAGCTAGTGCAGGAGTCTTCTATGACTATACCCATTTCAAACAAGTATGCCGATTTGGAAAATGTAGGGGGTGATGGATTCTCAGGGGAATGCAGCCCGAACAGCCAAGTTTCTGGTATTGAGACTGGCTCGAATGCAATGAGGGGTATGTTGGGTACCAAGAGAGCATTTGTGTTAGGGGATTCTCTAGTCCGAGGTACATTCAGACGTTTCTGTGGCCAGCAGTGAAAAATCAGAATGGTGTGTTGCTTCCCTGGTGCCAGGATCAAGGATGTCTCAAAAAGGGTGCAGAATGTTCTCATGGGGGAAGAGGGGCCAGCAAGAGGTCATTGTCCACATTGGAACCAATGACGTAGGAAGGGAAAAGGTTGAGATTCTGAAGGGAGATTACAGAGAGTTAGGCAGGAATTTAAAAAGGAAGTCCTCGAGAATAGTAATATCTGGATTACTCCTGGTGCTGAGCTAGTGAGGGCAGGAATAGGAGGATAGAGCAGATGAATGCATGGCTGAGGATTTGGTGTATGGGAGAAGGATTCACATTTGTGGATCATTGGAATCTCATTTGGTAGAAGTGACCCTCTAAGGAGGACTGACTGCACCTAAATTGGAAGGGGACTAATATACTGGCAGGGAGATTTGCTAGAGCTGCTCGGGACGATTTAAACTAGTAAGATGGGGGGGTGGGACCCAGGGAGATAGTGAGGAAAGAGATCAATCTGAGACTGGTACAGTAGAGAACAGAAGCGAGTCAGTCAGGGCAGGCAGGGACAAGGTAGGACTAATAAATTAAACTGCATTTATTTCAATGCAAGAGGCCTAACATGGAAGGTAGATAAACTCAGGGCATGATAAGGAACATGAGACTGGAATATCATAGCAATTACAGAAACATGGCTCAGGGATGGGCAGGGCTGGCAGCTTCATGTTCCAGGATAAAAATGCTCCAGGAAGGATAGAAAGGGAGGCAAGAGAGGAGGTGGAGTGGCATTTTTGATAAGAGACAGTGTTACAGCTGTACTGAGGGAGGATATTCCTGGAAATACATTCTGGGAAGTTATTTGGGTGGAACTGAAAAATACGAAAAGGATGATTACCTTATTGGGATTGTATTATAGACCCTCTAATATCAGAAGGAATTTGAGAAACAAACTTGTAAGGAGATCAGCTATCTGTAAGAATATAGGATGGTTATCGTAGGGGATTTTAACTTTCCAAACATAGACTGGGACTGCCATAGTGTTAAGGATTTAGATGGAGAGGAATTTGGTAAGTGTATACAAGACAATTTTCTGATTCAGTATGTGGGTGTACTTACGAGAGAATGTGCAAAACTTGACCTACTCTTGGGAAATAAGGCAGAGCAGGTGACTGAGGTGTCAGTGGGGGAGCACTTTGGGGCCAGCGACCATAATTCTATTAGTTTTAAAAGAGTGGTGGAAAAGGATAGACCAGATCTAAAAAATCTAAATTGGAGAAAGGCCAAATTTTGATGGTATTAGGCAAGAACTTTCAAAAGCTGATTGGGGGCAGATGTTCACAGGTAAAGGGACAGCGGGAAAATGGGAAGCCTTCAGAAATGAGATAATGAGAATCCAGAGAAAATATATTCCTGTTAGGGTGAAAGGAAAGGCTGGTAGGTATAGGGAATGCTGGATGACTAAAGAAATTGAGGTTTTGGTTAAGAAAAAGAAGGAAGCATATGAAAGGTATAGACAGGTTAGATCGAGTGAATCCTTAGAAGAGTATAAAGACAGTAGGAGTATACTTAAGAGGAAAATCAGGAGGGCAAAAAGGGGACATGAGATAGCTTTGGCAAATAGAATTAAGGAGAATCCAAAGGGTTATTACAAATACATTAAGGACAAAAGGGTAACTAGGGAGAGAATAGAGCCCCTCAAAGATCAACAAAGCGGCCTTTGTGTGGAGGCAAAAAATGGGGGAGATACTAAATGAGTATTTTGCATCAGTATTTACTGTGGAAAAGGATACGGAAGATATAGAATGTAGAGAAATAGATGGTGACATCTTGCAAAATGTCCCTATTATGGAGGAGGAAGTGCTAGATGTCTTGAAACACATGAATTCCCAGGATAAATCCCCAGGACCTCATCGGGTGTACCTAGAACTGTCTGGGAAGCTAGAGAAGTGATTGCTGGGCCTCTCGCTGAGTTATCTGTATCATCGATAGTCACAAATGAGGTGCCAGAAGACTGGAGGATGGTTGAAGTTGGGCCAATGTTTAAGAAGAATGGTAAGAACAAGCCAGGGAACTATAGATCAGTGAGCCTGACCTCGAGTGGTGGACAAGTTGTTGAAGGGAATCCTGAGGGACAGGATGTACATGTATTTGGAAAGGCAAGGACTGATTAGGGATAGTCAATATGGCTTTGTATGTGGGAAGTCATGTCTCACAAACTTGATTGAGTTTTTTGAAGAAGTAACAAAGAGGATTGATGAGGGCAGAGCAGTAGATATGATCCATATGGACTTCAGTAATGCGTTTGACAAGGTTCTCCATGGGAGACCGGTTAGCAAGGTTAGATCTCATGGAATACAGGGAGAACTAGCCATTTGGATACAGAACTGGCTCAAAGGTAGAAGACAGAGGGTGGTGGTTGGGGGTTGTTTTTCAGACTGGAGACCTGTGACCAGTGGAGTGCCACAAGGATCGGTGCTGGGCCCTCTACTTTTTGTCATTTACATAAATGATTTGGATGCGAGCATAAGAGGTACAGTTAGCAAGTTTGCAGATGACACCAAAATTGGAGGTGTAGTGGACAGCGAAGAGGGTTACCTCCGATTACAACAGGATCTGGACCAGATGGGCCTACGGGCTGAGAGGTGGCAGATGGAGTTTAATTCAGATAAATGCGAGGTGCTGCACTTTGGGAAAGCAAATCTTAGCAGGACTTATACACTTAATGGTAAAGTCATAGGGAGTGTTGTTGAACAAAGGGACCTTGGAGTTCAGGCTCATAGGTCCTTGAAAGTGGAGTCTCAGGTAGATAGGATAGTGGAGAAGGCATTTGGTATGCTTTCCTTTATTGGTCAGAGTATTGAGTACAGACACTGTAAGGTCATGTCATAGCTGTACAGGACATAGGGTAGGCCACTGTTGGATTATTGCGTGCAATTCTGGTCTCCTTCCATTGGAAAGACGTTGTGAAACTTGAAAGGGTTCAGAAACGATTTACAAGGATGTTGCCATGTTTGGAGGATTTGAGCTACAGGGAAAAGCTGACCAGGCTGGGGCTTTTTCCCTGTAGCGTCGGAGGCTGAGGGGTGACCTTATAGAGGTTTACAAAACCATGAGGGGCATAGATAGGATAAATAGACAAAGTCTTTTCCCTGGGGTTGGGCAGTCCAGAACTAGAGGGCATAGGTTCAGGGTAAGAGGGGCAAGATATAAAAGAGATATAGTGTGGTACGTGTATGGAATGAGCTGCCAGAGGAAGTGGTGGAGGCTGGTACAATTGCAACATTTAAAAGGCATTCAGATGGGTACATGAATAGGAAGGGTTTGGAGGGATGTGGGCCAGGTGCTGGCAGGTGGGACTAGATTGGGTTGGGATATCTGGTCGGCATGGATGGGTTGGACCGAAGGGTCTGTTTCCATGCTGTACATCTCTGTAACTCTAAGTCACAAAAGGCTACATAATAAGGCAGATGGCCAAAAGCTTTGTCAAGAAGCTGGGTTTTCAAGAGTTTCTGGAAGGAGGAGTAGAGGGACTTCAGGGAACTTCAGAAGTCAGGGCTAAGAGAGCTGATAGCCACATTGGGTAAGCACAGATACCTGAGGTTTATAGGACAGGATGAACGAGGTCATTGAAGTTTTTCAAAACAATGATGAAAATGTAGCTCAAAAACCGTAACAGGAATGATTGTCTACATGGTATCTTTAGCCACTGACCATACAATGAGCGGGTTAAGCATTTATCAAAGAGCTAAGCATCCACTTACATATCTATTGACACAAATACAGAAAATAATCTCAGTGCTTTAAGTGGCAGGGGGCTAGAATGGAGTATGAGAAATAGATGAAGCAAATGGATAATGTGCGACTCGAAGATACAAAAGTAGAATTAAGCAATCTTAATAATGGATAACTTTGGATGGTTGAATTTCAGTCGATGGTTGGATAGGTGCCAAATTTTACGTTAACAACCAAAGCAATTTATGTTGGAAGGAGAAGCGCTCGATGGTAAAAGTTTGGAGTTCTGCCAAGGCTCAAAAAACAGCAAAAAACAGTGACTCAGCAAACAATACATTAACAAAGTTAGCCAACATTTCAGTTGGGAAAGGGATTGAATGAACTGAGTCACTCTCATGGAAGAGGTTAGATTGTTCAGGAAGAGAGACAGGAGACAAACTGTAAAATGATGGGGGGAGTCCAAAGCTAAAATAGATGGGAGCTGGAGAAGAGTAGAGTAGCTGGTGAAATAGCCTCAATCTTAGGAAGAAACTCATTTGATATTGGAGTAATGTTATGACATGTAGACAGATGGTCAAACCATATCAGCCTTTCTACCTTTGTATTCACAACACAGTAAAATTAAATCTCTGAAAGCCCCTAATAATTACTCTAATGGTTCCTAACCAGAATTTGAATATTCAGTTGCTGAACTGGTGAATAATTAACTCCTGATACCAGTTTTGCATCTCAAATGAAAGGCTTAACTATTTATTAAATACATAATTTTAGCAAAGGAATAATTAAACAACAAGGTTAAATGATTAATGATTTAAACTCAAACATTTGCTTTTATGCCAATTCAGACAAAGGAGAGACAAACAAACACAGTTAAGGGATAACTAAAAGAAAATAACAAAACTGGCCAGATTACTTAAATGGTTTTCATGATGCTCCATCTCACAGAATAAATGTGGGACTCTTGGTTGCTTTACTGCAACATTGATCAGAGCAATCTTCTCAGTTCATCCAAACAAAGGCAGCAATACTTCTAACTCAGCTCTCTACTTTGTTGGTCTTCCAGAATATGGTGTGGCAGATCAGGCAGGGAGCTTTCAAATCTTTATGCTGTCTTGACAGCAGCCAAGCTCAGCTCTCAAAAAACATACTTTAAAAACAAAACCTCAATTCTGGTTCTGCCCTGATATACTGAAGTATCTCTTACTAAGGCCTCAATTAGTATTCAAGGCTTGAACACAAGGACTCTTCCAGACCTGCTGGAACCAATTCTCAGGATTGACCTTGTTAATAGCCAACTTCTGCTATCTATTTAGTAACCATCTTCTTCCCAGGGTCACCCTGTCTGTTGGAACCCTTTAAATCAAGAATCAGACGTGGCTTATTCTTCTTTGACCGCAAGCTGTCCCAAAGCCCACAGATCATTTCCAGTACATAATTCCCAGTTCACTACTCCAAAACAAAACGTTTAAAAGGATAATTAAAAAGTTGAAAAATCAGTCATTGTTCTAACAAGTAGAATGTGATGGAAAGAGCTCTGTGCGGGAGGAAATGTCATGGAGAAAAGATCCCTTTGACAAAAGGATGGCATGCTTCCATGGTATGGGAGGAGAATTTCAATGAGATGGTCAAGGCACAATGGTGCTTGACATAGCTAAGCCAAATTTATAAGTGAATGACTGAACCAGTTATGCACTAAAGCTCCTGGGTTTTCAGCTCTCTGACTTTGAAGATCAGGATTTGATATTTATAATAGAATGGAAAGATAGTGGAATTGAAAAATATGAATGGGAGATGGAGAATAATTTATGGGATGAGAATATCAAAGGCAGATATGATGGAGAAATGTATTAGGTTATTTTAATAGGTATTAAATTTCATAGATCTCAGAGGTGTTATCATGGCTGAATCCTTGAGGGAGCTGACGATGTCATGGTATTGTCATTGGATTCGTTAATTTATGTAATGCTCTGGGATCTCAAGTTCAAATCCCACTATATAATAGGTCAAATTTGAATCTAAAAAATTCATGAATTAAAATTTAAAAATGACCATGAAATCATTCTCAATTCTTGTAAGAATCAATTTGTTCACTGAAGCCCTTTAAGGAAGGAAATCTGTCATCCTTACCCAGTCTGATTTCCATGTAACTCCAGATCCACAGCAATGTAGTTGATTCTCAACTATTGATTCAGTCAACTGATTGAATCAAAAACAAAACTGAAGGGGAATGGGTTTGGAATTTGAGAGCAAACTAATTTAATTATGGAAGAGCTTTACCTCCACAGACAGCTACATGACAGCAGTGGATTTAAGGTCGGTAAGGGGATGAGTACAAGGTGTTTTTGGTGATTGAAGTCTGAAGACTCAAGCCAATTTCAGGACCTCATAAAAGATACTGATGTAATAGAAAGTCTGCAGTAAAGCAAAGTACAAGGATAAAAACTATACTTACAGATTACAGACAAAGTATGAATACTAAATTTAAAAACTGTTTTTGCTTACCAATGGTACGTTTCTTTTAGACCAAGCCTGCAACAGAATAATAGTTAAATTAGTCATGGTAGCAGGAATACATCATTTGCCTGTTAACTTGAATTATATTGCAAAAAGTTCTTTCTAGTCTTTCAGAAAAAACTTGAAGTTACAACTAAAATTTTATTTCCTCCATTTCAAGCATTCTTTCTTGTCATCAAAACATAGAAGACCTCTTCCATTTTACAGTGCCAATCTAAAGCGAAGTTTTCTTTCCCACCATGTGACTAACCCCAACACCACCTTATTCATCTGACTAAAATCAATGTAATTCACACTGAAGCTAAATCTGGGTCTGGCAACACCACTTTTTACACTGTATACGAGCTCTCAAGTATGCCTTTACTGGATATGTTTGCAGGATCCTAAACTTAAACTGTGGATTTTCAAGTGATACATTTTTAATGCTTGCAGTTCTCCACTAGTATAGACAATGCTGATGGAAAAATTCAAGCTGTTGGCGAAAATGATAAAATATTTTGTTTAGATATTATAGTGCTTTCACTTTTTCCATCTTCTGCCCTCCGAGGATCATGATGACTAATGTTTTTTGCAGTTTCATAGGCAGTGATAGTTCAATAACATGTCTAGTAAGTGGCATTCAAGTCAATTTCAAAACCCTGCCTGATCCCTTGACCCCACAAGCACTGTTAGATGACAAGGATGATTTCTCTAATCCCTCTAACTATTAGGCTTAGCCAATTACAATAAACTTACGAATTAATTCAGTTGTGACTGAGCTACAGACAGGAGAATGTTTCTGTAACTTCCTACTGCATGGCTTGGCATTGCAGTGGAAAGCCTACTTAATGTAATAGCCAACCAACTTCTGGTCCTTTAGTTCTTTGGAATATCCCAGAAACCCCAAAAGAACCTTCTCTACAGTAATACAATCTGATATGCTTGAGGACTTCCTCAAACTGTTCAGCCATGCCTTCAAAATTGACTCTGCACACCAGTGAGAGCCTAATGGACAATTTACAGGGGAAAACCTTGGGCATTTAGTTTGTATGCCTGTAACTACAGGCACAAATTCCAATCAAAATCAAAGAACGTTGACTCCCCACGAGAATATCTAGCCTTTAATTTTCAAGCTAGAAAAGTAGGGCACAAGACTTGGTAATTTCAATGAACAGCTAGGCAAAACAAAATTAAAATTGAACAAATGTAGCAGGGTAGGTTTAAAAAAAAAGAAAATGCAAGCAATGTAAATTCTGACTGACTTACTGTAGCAGAGTAAAGAGAAGACATTGCGTTTTAAATTTGATTAAGCAACGATGAGGGGTATACACCAAAAAATCATAACCTGCCTTCACATAATTACGATACAGAAGCACCAGTAAACACAGGGATTTGGGTTTGATAACAGCAGTTGTCGAAATTTCATAAAACTGTTCTGTCTTTGCATTTTTTAAAATCTTCAGTTCCTGCAAACACCTTCCAACCTACTCAAATATTGTGTGCTCTTTGCTTCAATCACTAGCTCCAATGATGCCTCCCATATGTTTGTGAGCTTGACAGAAAAAGAACAAGAAAATCTGTTGGACTATAACCTGGTGTTGTGAGATTTTTAACTTTGTACACCCCAGTGCAACACCGGCAACTCCAAACCTTCTCTGCACTCTGGCTGTGAACCAATCATAGATGACTTCAGCACTGGTAGTCTGTTTCAATCTGAATCGACAAAGTGTATTATAATTGTTAACACCTCAATCAAATTATCCTATCACTCCTCTCTCTGAGGATAATATCAAAGCTTCAATTTTTTCCTATTCTCAATATTTACACATTGTATCAAATAGCACGAGTAATTTTTGGGATTTAAAAATTTCGTTCTGGAAACATGAGCACCACTGGCTGAGGCAGCGTTTATTGCCCATCCCTCCTTGGCTTTGAGGTGGTGGTGCTAAGCCGCTTTCTTGAATCATGCTGTAGGTAGACCCACAAAGCCATTAGGGAGTTAGTTCTACGATTTTGAGCCATGACACTAAAAGAACAGGATATATTTCCAACTCAGCATGGAGAGTGGATTGGAGAGGAATTTCAGCTGGTGGTGTTTCCATGTATCTGCTGCCTTTCTCCTTCCAGATGGAAGTGGTTGCTGGTTTAAAAGGTAATGTCTTCTGCAGTATATCATGTAGATGGTACATACTGCTGTTATTGAACATTGGTAGTAGAAGGAATGGAGCTTTGTGGATGTGGTGCCAATCAAGCAGGTTGCTTTGTCCTGAACGATATCAAGCTGAGTGTTGATGGAGCTGAACCCATTCAGGCAAGTGGGGAATATGCCTTCACATTCCTAACTTGGGTTATATAGATGAGGGACAGACTTTGGGTAGTCAGGAATGACATAAAACACGATTCCTAGCCTCTGACTTGCCCTTGTAGCAACTGTGTCTATATGACTAATCCAGTTCAATGTATGATCAATATTAACCTTCAGGATGTTTATGGTGGGGACTCAGTGATGGTAACACCACTGATTTTCTACTGTTGAAGATGGTCAATTGCCCAGCATTTATGTGGTGTGATTGTTACTTGCCAGTTTTCAGCCCAAGTCTAGATATTGTCCAGGTTTTGCTGCATTTGAATACAGACTGCTTCAAGGAATTGTTCTAAACATTGTGAATTGAATTGAATTGAATTGTCACATGTATCAAGATACAGTGAAAAGCTTTGTCTTGTGAGCAATACAGGCAGATCACATAGTTGAGTAGCATAGATAAGTAAATATTAGATTCCCCATTGCTCACTTTATGATGGTGAGGCCATTGATAAAGTAGCTGAGGATGGCTGGGCCTAGGCCACTACCCTGAAGAACTCTGGTAGAAATGTCCTGGAGTTGAGATGACTTACATCCAGCGACCACAACCAACTTCCTTTCTGTCAAAAATTACACAACACCAGGTTATAGTCCAACAGGTTTAATTGGAAGCACACTAGTCTTCGGAGCAACGCTCCTTCATCAGGTGGTAGTGGAGGGCTCGATAGTAACACAGAATTGATAGCAAAAATTTGCAGTGTGATGTAACTGAAATTATACATTGAAAAATTGATTGTCTGTTAAGCCTTTCATTTGTTAGAATACAGTAATAGTTTCACTTCTTTCATGTGTAAATCACAAAACCTTTTTTTATAAAGTTGCATTCTCAGGTTAGCTGTTAACAATGGTGATAGCTAGACAATATGTTGAAGGTGTTAGCCCCCTGTGTTCTCTGTCTATGACCTGATGTTTAGATTGATTCTAATCTAAAAAGTGAGATAACAGAGTTTTACATAAATTCATGTTCTTTGTGACCTGCAACACATTATCAATGAGGATGAGCACCTCACCAAGACCACCATTACAGGTGATCACCATTGCACTACACACACCCACTCTCAGACACACATACACACAGACGCGCACACAGACACCCACACACCCTTATAGACACACACAATCCCACACGCACCCCCTCACAGACTTAAGACACTCTGCACTCATTATACACACACACACACACACACACACTCACAACCCCCACCCCAGATAGACAGACACACACACAGACAAAGACCCACATGCACACATATATTTTGTGGGGTGAATTTGTACTTGCAGAGTTACATTGCACTTTGCTCAAAATCTGCATACATTCATGTAGAACTCTGAGCTCAAAAACTGCATGAATTTATGTAAAACTCTTATTATCTCACTTTTTAGATTAGAATCAATCTAAACATCAGGTCATAGGCAGAGAACACAGGGGGCTAACACCTTCAACATATTGTCTAGCTAACACCATTGGTATCAGCTAACCCGAGAATGCAACTTCAAAAAAAAGGTTTTGTGATTTACACATGAAAGAAGTGAAACTATCACTGTATTCTAACAAATGAAAGGCTTAACAGACAATCAATTTTTCAATGTATAATTTCAGTTACATCACACTGCAAATTTTTGCTATAAATTCTGCGTTACGATCGAGCCCTTCACTACCACCTGGTGAAGGAGCGTCGCTCCGAAGGCTAGTGTGCTTCCAATTAAACCTGTTGGACTATAACCTGTTGTTGTGTGATTTTTAACTTTGTACACTCCAGTCCAACACCAGCATCTCCAAATCAAAGTTTCTGTCAGGTATTATCAGCAAAATGCTTTCCCTCGTTTCCATTGATTCTAAGTCTGCTAGGGCTTCTTGATACCACACTTGGTCAAATGCAACCTTGATGTCATTCTCATGTCACCTTTGGAATTCTTTTCTTTTGCTAATGTTCCCATGAGGTTAGACGCTGAGTGACCCTGCCAGAACCCAAAGTGGGCATCAGTGAGCAGGCCATTCCTAAGCAGGTGCTGTTTAATAGCATTGTTGCTGACACCTTCCATACCTTTAGTGATGTCAGAGCGTAGACTGATGGGGTGATAATTGCTTACATTGGATTTGTTCTGCTTTGTGTGTACAGGTCATACCTGGACAATTTTTTACATTGTTGGATAGGGGCCAATGTTCTCGCTGTACTAGAACATCTTGGCTCAGTGTGTGGAAAGTCATAGAGGATAAGTCTTCAGTACTATTCCTAGAATGTTGTTAAGGCCCATAACCTTTGCAGTTTACAGTGCTTCCAGCTGGTTTTTGATATCACATGGACTGAATTGAATTGGCTGAAGACTGCTATCTGTGATGCACTGGAGGAGGCCGAGATGGGTCATCCACTTGGCACTTCTGGCTGAAGATTGTTCGATGCGCTTCAGCCTTATCAATTGCACTGATGTGCTGCGCTCCCCCATCATTGAGGATGGCGATGTTTGTAGAGCTTCTTTTTCTAGTGAGTTGTTTAATTGTCCACTATTATTCATGACTTGATGTGGCAGAAATGCAGAGGTAAGATCTGATCCATTAGTTGTGGAATCATTTACCTCTGTCTATCACTTGCTGCTTATGCTATTTGGTACACAGATAGTCCAATTCTGTAGTTTCACCAGGTTGACACCTCAATTTTAGGAATGCCTGGCATGCCCTCAAGCTCTTTTCATTGAAACAGTATTGATGCCCTGCCAAGTGGTGGACATACCAGGCCATGAGTTTGACGATTGTGCTGGACTAAGATTCTGCTATTGCTGACTGCCAAGGTACCTCATGGATGCTCACTTTTGAGTTGCTAGATCTGTTACAAGTCTGTCCTATTTAGCACTGTGATAGTACCACAATTCTCAACACTTCGTCTACACAAGGACTGTGCAGTGGTCACTCTTAGCAATACATCTGTGATAGGCAGATTGGAATAGTAGCAAATGATAGACAGAGATAAATGATTCCACAACCAATGGATCAGATCTTACCTCTGCATCATTCATGACCAGATATGGTAGGAATGGTGGCCAATTAAACAATTCACCAGAAAAGGAAGCTCCACAAATATGCTTTTTTCTCTTGTTGATTCCCTCATCATCTGCTACACACCCAGTCTAGCAACAATGTCCTTTAGGATCCAACCAGCTCCATCAGTAGTGCTGCTGCTGAGCCCCTTTTGGTAAAGTAGATCAAAATCCCTCACCCAGAGCACAGTCTGTGCCCTTTGCATCTTCACTGCTCTCTCCAAGTGGTGTTCAACATGGAGAAGCATTGATTCATCAGCTGAAGAGGGGCAGTACTTCATAATCAGAAGGTGAATTCCTTGCCTGATGTTTTAGGTGGTGCTGTGAGACCTCATGATAGTGAGGATTCTCAGGGCAAGACACTCTTGCCTGTATACCACTGTGCTGTCACCTCTACTAGATCTGTCTTGTCAGTGGAACAAGAAATACTGTGGTATCGGCCACAGTAGTATCGGGGACAGAGTTGGTAAGGTATGATTCTGCGAAATATTGTTACTTGACTAGACTGCATGACACCTCTTCCAATTTTGGCACGAGCCCCCCAGATATTAGTAGAGGACTTTGAATGTTGACATGTCTGTATTTGCAATTTTGATTCTCATGCCTCGGTAGACATCTGATGGGTCTCTTCGGTTTCATTCCTCTCTTGAGGCATTCTTATGATGGTTACAGCTGAATGGCTTGCTGGGTCATGTCAGAGGGCCATTAATAGACAACCACATCACTGTGGGTCTGGATTAGTATGGTTGGCAGTTTCCTTCCCTAAACGACATTAGTGAATCCAATATTTTTATCTGAAAATTGACAATGGCTTTATGGTCATCACTCAACTCTCAATTCCAGATCATTTTATCAAATTCAAAAGATTTGAATTTGAGTCCCTACACTATTACTTGGGTCTCTAGATTAAATATCTAGCGATAATACCACAAGGACATCACTACTTTCTGAGGACTCCTTTTTCTCTCAACACTGTTTTGGCAAGAAGCCCACAACTTCACAATGAATCCAACAACGATCTTTAATCTTTACATTTGTTCATCACTACTTCTCTTTTTCTATCTCCTTCCTTAAAACCCAGATTTATTTAAATTATTTTACTAAGTTCAGAATTTCCCCTCCCCCCCACTTCACTCCATTGCCTCTAAATCCTTCTGCCATTTCACGTCATCTTCTTGAAAAATGTATAAACACTTACTTTGGTGGAAAAAAAAGTACATTTCCTTATGCTAGCTGATAAGAGTTTTTCTGCCAACTTTATTCCATTTATCTTACCATCAAACCCTTCTTTGGCTCCAAAGATTGTGTACTAGATCTATTTTCATTAACCCTCCAAATATGAACATAATCCCAGTCCTAGATCTAAACTACTGCTACCCAATGTGAACAGAACTAGTCCCAGAACAACATTTGGTAGAAAACTGCAACTCATTTCAAAACAGGCAATTTTGTCCTTTATTCCAAATTATTCCTCAATGTTGATGGCAGTGGCAAAGCTGCATTTATTGCTAATTCCTGAGAATGTGATGTTTCAGACCTTTTAATACCTGCTCACTTTTTCAAGATCTCTGCTAAAAATAATGCAAGACTGTTTTTAGATATAAATAGAAAGCAAGAAATAGGCAAGAGTGGGTTTTGGAATGCTGGAGAAGTAGTAATAGGAAACAAAGAAATGGCAGAGATACTGAAAAGGTAGTTTGCATCAGCCTTCATGGTGGAAGACTGTAATATATCAGAACTTTGAGAGAGTCGGGGGGGCAGAGGCGACTATAGTGGCCACCACTAAAGCAGAAGGTGCAGGGGAAACTGGAAGGTATGAAGGTATGTAAATCAGGGACTGCCAAGAGTACACCCCAGACTACTGAACAAGATAGCTGAGGAGATTGTGGAGGCATTGGTGGTGATCTTTCAGGAATCACTGGAATCAGGGAGGGTCCTGGAGGACTGGAAAACGGTTAATGTCACATCCCTGTTTTATGAAGGGAGGGAGGCAGAAGATGGGTAATTATAGGCTGGCTAGCTCAATATTAGTTGTTGGTAAGAACTTAGTGTTCATTTTTAAGTAAGAGATTGTGGAGTGCTTGGAAGTACATGGTAAAGTAAAGATGAGTTGGCAACGGCTTCATCGAAGGGAGGTCATGCCTGACGATTCTACTAGAATTCCTTGAGGAAGCAATGAGCAAGTTAGACAAAGGAGAGCCAGTAAATGTATTCAATTTGGATTTTCAGAAAGTCTTTGACAAGGTGCTGCACAGGTGGCTGCTAATATAAGTGTCCATGGTATTAGGGGCAGGGTACAGGCAAGGATAGTGGATTGGCTTACTGGCAAAAGGCAGAGAGTGGGGGCTAACGGAGTTCCAGGATGGTAGCCAGTGACTAATGGAGTTCCACAGTGGTCAGTGTTGGGATCACAAAGCATTCACGTTATACATTAACGATCTGGATGAAGGATCGGAGGGTATTGTTGCTACGTTTGCAGATGACACAAAAGATAGGTGGGATAGGAGAGATAGATGGTGTTAAGGAAGTGAAGAAGCTGCACGCGGTCTTGAACAGGCTAGGAGAGTAGGCAAAGAAGTGGCAGATGGAACACAATGTGGAAAATTGTGAGGCAATGCACTTAGGTAGGAAGAGGAGGCATTGACTATTTTCTAAATGAGAAAGGCCTTGGAAATCTGAAGTACGAAGGGACTTAGGACTCTTAGTTCAGTACTCTCTTAAGGTTAACATGCAGGTTCAATTAACAGTTAGGAAGGCAATGCTCATTTTGAGAGAGCTGAGGCTGTACAAGGCTCTGGTCAGACTGCATTTGGAACATAGTGCGCAGCTTTGGGGCTCGTATCTAAGGAAGAATGTGCTGGCCATGGTGGAGGTCCAGTGGATGTTCACAAGAATGGTCCCAACAATGAAGTGCTTATCATATGAGCAATGCTCGATGACTGAGAGTCTGTACTCTATGGAGTTTAGAAGCAGGAGTTGGGACTTCATTGAAACTTCCAAAACTTTTGACAGAGTGGCAAGGAGAGAAGATGGAGTGAAGCAAGGGCTGCCAGGAAGGGTAAGTTTTCCCAATTAAAAAGGGACTTACCTTGACAGTCGGGCCTCCATTTTAACAGAGTGGTGAGGAGAGAAGGTGGAGTGAAGCGAGGGCTGCCGGGAAGTTTATGGAATAATTTATATTTGGGCAGTGGTTAAACCCGAGATACTACACATAGTATCTCGCTCCACCGCTCCCCCCCTCCCCCCCCTAACCGGAAGAAAAGACTCTAAGACTTTTATTTTTTTCTTGACCTTTCTTTTTCATATATTTAAATGCATTGTTTGGTTTTAGTTAGTTCATATAAAGCCAAGCTTACAATGGCAGGGGACCTCAGACCCGTGGCATATGGCTCTTGCTTGGTGTGGGAGCTTAGGAACACGTCTGATATTCCTGACTCTTACACTTGCAAGAAGTGTGTCCAGCTGCAGCTCTTGTTTGATTGCATGATGGCCCTGAAGCTGCGGATTGACTCACTGTGGAGCATCCTTGATGCTGAGGTGGTTGTGGGTAGCACATTTAGTGAACTAGTCACACCGCAGGTTAGAATTGCTGAGGGAGACAGTGAATGGGTGACCAAAAGACAGAAAAAGAGTAGGGAATGCAGTGCAGGTGTCCACTGCGGTCATCTCCCTCCAGAACAGGTATACTGTTTTGGATACTGTTGGGGGAGATGGTTCACCAGGGGAGGACAGCAGTTGTCAAGATCATGGCACCGTGGCAGGCACTGCTGTTCAGTAGGGCGGGAAAAAGACTCATAGGGCCATAGTCATAAAGGATTCTATTGTGAGGGGAGTAGATAGGCGGTTCTGTGGCCGAAGATGGGACTCCCGGATTGTATGTTGCCTCCCAGGTGCTCGTGTCAGGGATGTCACTGATCGACTGCAGAGCATTCTAAAAGGGGAGGGTGAACAGTCAGTTGTCTTGGTGCATATAGGCACCAATGATCTAAGTAGAAAACGAGATGAAGTCCTGAAAGAAGAATTCAGGGAGCTAGGAGAGAAGTTAAAAAGGAAGATCTCAAAGGTAGTGATCTCAGGATTACTACCAGTGCCACGTGCCAGCCAGCGTAGAAATGAAAAAAATAGGCAGGATGAACATGTGGCTTGAGAGATGGTGTAGGAGGGAGGAGTTCAGATTTGTTGGACATTGGGATCGGTTCTGGGGAAGGCGGGGCTATTACAAAATGGACGGTCTATATGTGAACCAGAGCGGAACCAATTTCCTTGGGGGAGTTTTTGCTACTGCTGTTGGGGAGGATTTAAACTAATGTAGCAGGGGGCTGGGAACCAGAAGATAAAACAAGTAGGCAGCGAGGTGGAGAGTGGAGACTATAAGAATCATGAAGATAGCATTAGTAAAGGGAAGAATACGCAGACAGCAGGTGTGTGCAAAGAAACTGGTAGCCTGAAATGTATCTACTTTAATGCAAGGAGTACAGTATGTAAGGCAGATGAACTTAGGGCTTGGATTGGTGCCTGGGAGTATGATGTTATTGCAATTACAGAGACTTGGTTGAAGGAAGGGCATTATGATTGGCAATTAAATGTTCCAGGATATAGACACTTCAGACAGGACAGGGAGGGAAATAAAAGGGGGGTGGCGGTGGAGTAGCATTGCTGGTCAAGGACGATATCACGGCTGTGCTAAAGGAACACACTGTGGAGGTCTTGGCTAGTGAGGCACTATGGGTGGAACTGAGAAATAAGAAAGGTGCAGTTACACTATTGGGGCTATATTACAGGCCTCCCAACAGTGAGCGTGAGGTAGAAGAACAAGTAGGTAAACAGATTATAGAAAGATGTAGAGGCAATAGGGTAGTGGTGATGGGAGATTTTAATTTTCCCAACATTGACTGGGATACACGTTGTGTCAGAGGTCTGGATGGGGCAGAATTTGTAAGAAGCGTCCAGGAGAGTTTTCGAGAGCAGTAGGTCAATAGTCCGACGAAGGAAGGGGCCATATTGGACCTGGTATTGGGGAACGAGCCAGGACAGGTGATAGAAGTTGTGGTGGGGGATTTCTTTGGGAACAGTGACTACAATTCTGTAAGTTTTAGAATACTCGTAGATAAAGAAGAGCGTGGTCCTAAGGGAAGAGTACTAAACTGGACCAAGGCCAATTATATCAAAATTAGGCAGGAGCTCAGAAATGTGGATTGGACACAGCTATTTGAAGAAAATTCCACATTTGAGATGTGGGAGGCTTTCAAAGATAGGCTAAAGATAGTGCAGAATAGGCATGTCCCACTGAAGGCTAAGGATAGGAAGGGCAAGATCCGTGAACCGTGGATGACAGGAGAAACTGTACGACTAGCCAAGAGGAAAAGAGAAGCATACATAAGGTCTAGGCAGCTAAGAACAGAACGGGCCCTGGAAGAATATTGGAAGAGCAGGACAAGTCTTAAAAGAGGAATCAAGCAGGCTAAAAGGGGTCATGAAATAGCTTTAGCAAAGAGAATCCTAAAGCATTTTATTCTTATATAAGAAGAAAGTGGGTCACTCGAGAAAGGATTGGTCCACTAAAGGATAACGAAGGAAGACTGTGTGTCGAACCTGAGAGAATGGGTGAGATTCTGAATGATTACTTTGCATCAGTGTTCACTGAGGAGAGGAACATGATAAGTGTTGAGGTTTGAGACAGAAGTTTGATTCGTCTGGATCACGTTGACATAAATAGGGAAGATGTGTTGGGTAGGCTAGAAATTATTAAGGTGGACAAATCCCTGGACCGGATGGGATCTATCCCAGGTTGCTGAGGGAGGCGAGAGGGGAAATAGCTGGGGCCCTGACAGATATCTTTGTGGCATCCTTAAATACAGGTGAGGTGCCGGAGGACTGGAGAGTTGCTCATGTTATTCCCCCTGTACAAGAAGGATAGTAGGGATATTCCGGGTATCTGCAGACCAGTGAACCTGACGTCAGTGGTGGGAAAGTTGCTGGAGAAGGTACTGAGGAATAGGATCTATTTATATTTAGAAAAGAATGGGCTTATCAGTGATAGGCAACATGGTTTTGTGCGGGGGAGATTGTGCCTTACCAACTTAATAAAGTTCTTTGAGGAAGTGACCAAGTTGATAGATGAAGGAAGGACTGTTGATGTTATGGACTTTAGTAAGGCGTTTGATAAGGTTCCCCATGGCAGACTAATGGAGAAAGTGAAATCATATGGCGTGCAGGGTGCTCTAGCTAGGTGGATAAAGAACTGGTTGAGCAACAGGAAACAGAGAGTAGTAGTTGAAGGGAGTTTCTTGAAGTGGAGAAAAGTGACCACTGGTGTTCCACAGGGGTCAGTGTTGGGGCCACTGTTGTTTCTGATAAACATAAATGATCTGGAAGAGGGCATTGTTGGTATGATCAGCAAGTTTGCAGATGACACAAAGATTGATGGAGGATCAGAAAGCATAAGGGATGGTCAGAGGATACAGGAGGAGATAGGTAGACTGTAGAGTTGGGTGGAAAAGTGGCAGATGGTTTTCAATTCAGTCAAATATATGAGGTGATGCATTTAGGCAAGACTAGATTCTAATTCTAGTCTTGACTAATTCTAGAGCGAAATATACAAGGATCGGAAGAGCCTTGGGAAAAAGTTGATGGGCAGAGAGATCTGGGAGTACAGGTCCATTGTATCCTGAAGGTTGCTGCACAGGTGGATAGGTTGGTCAAGGTGGCATATAGTATGCTTGCCTTCATTGGACGGCGTATTGAGTATAAGAGCTGGCAAGTCATGTTAAAATTGTACAAGACATTGGTTTGGCCGCTGTTAGAATACTGTGCACTGTTCTGGTCGCCACGTTACCAAAAGGATATGGACGCTTTGGAGTGGGTGCAGAGAAGGTTTACGAGGATGTTGCCTAGTGTGGAAGGTGCTATTTATGAAGAAAGGTTGAGTAGGTTAGGTTTATTTTCATTAGGAAGAAGGAGATTGAGGTGGGACCTGATTGAGGTTTACAAAATCATCAAGAGTATAGACAGGGTGGATAGAGACAAGCTTTTTTCCAGGCTGAAGGATTCAATAACGAGAGATCACGCTTTCAAGGTTAGAGGTGGAAAGTTTAAGAAGGATACACGCGACAAGTACTTCACACAGAGGGTCGTGGGTGTTTGGAACGGGTTACCAGCAGAGGTGGTAGAGGCAGGCACGGTAGATTCATTTAAGATGCGTCTGGACAAATGCACGAGTAGGTGCGGAACACAGGGATACAGATGCTTAGGAATTGACCGACAGGTTTAGACAGTACATTTGGATCGGCTCAGGCTTGGAGGGCTGAAGGGCCTGTGCCTGGGTTGTAGATTTTCTTTTCTTTCTTAGTGAGAGGCCTGGATAGGATAGATGATGTTTCCACTAGTAGCGGAGACAAGGACCCAGGGCACAGCCTCAGAGTGAAACGATGAACGATTAGACCGGAGAAGCAAAGCAGAGGGTGGTTAATCTGTGGAACTCATTACCACAGAAGACTATGGAGTCATTAAGTGTCTTTGAGACAGAGGTAGATAGGTTCTTGATTAATATGGGGATTGAGAGGTACAGGGAGAAGGCAGGAGAACGGGGCTGAGAAACAGATCAGCCATGGTTGAATGGCAGAGCAGTGTCAATGAACTGAATAGCCTGATTATGATCCTATATCTTATGGTCTCATAGGAACTTGCCAAAGTTTTTCTAAAAGACCAGACTTTCTTCTTGAAACCTGCACTGGTTACTTTGAAACTTTTTCTCTTCATCAAACTATTTAGTACTTCCACCCTTAATCAAGGTTCTTTTTGCGATGACACCAAATTTGGTGGTATAGTGAACAGTGAAGAAGGTTACATAGGAGTAGAATGGAATCTTGATTAACTCAGCCAATGGGCCGAAGACAGGCATATGGAGTTTAATGTCGAAAAATGTGAGGCATTACGTTTTGATAAGGCAAACCAGGGCAGGACTTCTACAGTTAATGGTAGGGCCCTGGGACTGTTGTCTAACAGAGAGACCTAAGGGTTCAGGTACATAGTGCTCTAAAAGTGGCACGACAGGTAGATCGGGTGATGAAGGTGGCATTTGGCACGTATTCCTTCATTGCAGCATTGAGTACAGGACTTAGGATGTCATGTTGCGGCTGTACAGGACATTGTTGAGACGATGTTTGGAGTACTGTATACAGTTCTGGTTGCATTTTCCTATAGGAAAGATTTTAAATTGAAAAGGGTGCAGAAAAGATTTACAAGAATGTTACCAGGACTGGAGTGTTTGACTTATAAGGAGAAGCTAGAGATGCTGGAACTTTTTTTTAACCTGTTTATAAAATCATGACGGGCTTAGATAAGGTGAATGACAAAGGTCTTTTCCTTAGAGTAGGGGAGTTTAAAGCTAGAGGGCATCTGTTTGAGGTGAGAGGGTAAAGTTTAAAAAAGGAACCTGGGGTGCAATGTCTTACGCACTGAGGGTGGCATATATCTGGATCGGACTACCAGAGGAAGTGCTATACGCAGATGCAGTTACAACATTTAAAAGACATTTGGACACATGAATAGTAAAGGTTTAAAGGGAATATGGGCCTAATGCAGATAAGTGGGACTAGTTTAATTTGGGAAACCTGGTCAGCAAGGAGGAGTTAAACCAAAGGGTCTGTTTCTATGATTCTATCAGTAATCTATTCCTAAACTTCTAAAACAGACAAGTGTAGGATATTCATAAAGCTCTGAAAGAATTCTCAAAATATTTTTCATAGCTGGCTCAATACAGTCCTCATGAATAATACTCCACTAACACCATTATAACCTTCTATCACCTTGCACCAATAGAAACCATTACTGTCACTATCATAATTAAAAGGACCATTTGATGCTGTTTCCTTATATTCCAGTTTTCCTATTATTTATCAAGAAATAAAATTCAAAGACACAAGATTGTCGATCAACATGAGGGCAATCAGGAATTTCTCTCTCACATTTCTAGCACTTGCTTAGCTAAATAAAATAGAGCACCTTTCAATTTTTAATTTTGTAGGGCTAAGACAACTTAATCTTTGTACAGAAGTTGCTTGTAGGTTATCCTGTTTAAACAGCATTAGGTTGAGAGGGCAGTTTGTGTATGCTTTGACAAAATATTTCTCTTGAAAGTACTATTTTATCATTCAAAACATTACAGTCAATTGATGAGAGTGTGGATTCATTAAATACATGAATTGGATACATCAGTGCTCTGCCTAGTAGATGCACAGTTGGATGCAATAATCCTCAGAGCATCCATTATTTCTCTCCTGGCTTCCTTCAATTGCTGAGAATACAAATCAGCCCTGGTGATTTATCCACTTTCAAGAGGTCAGTTCCTCAAGCACTTCCCTTCTCATTATGCTTATTTCATCTAATATTTCACACTCCTCAACTGTAATTTCTGCATCACCCCATTCCTTTGTGAGGACAAAGACAAAGTACTTAGGAAGAATCTTGCCCAAGTTATGAAATAAATCTCTGATACACAAAGACCATTCTTTCATTAACCTCTTGCTCTAAATGATAAAAGATTTTATTAGATGTTCCTTAACTGTACCAGCTAATATCTTTTATAATCCTCTATCCTTTCCTAATTGCCTTTCTTACTCCACACCTGGACTTTGTATAATCATTTAGATTAGATTCTCTACAGTGTGGAAACAGGCCCTTCAGCCCACCAAGTCCACACCAACCCTCCGAAGAATAATCTACCCAACTCATTTCCCTCTGACTAACGCACTTAACACTATGGGCAATTTAGCATGGTTAATTCACCTGCACATCTTTGGAATGTGGGAGGAAACCGGAGCGCCTGGAGGAAACCCACACAGACACAGGGAGAATGTGCAAACTCCAAACAGACAGTTGACGGAGGCTGGAATCGACCTGGGACCCTGGTGCTGTGAGGCAGCAGTGCTAACCACTGAGCCACCGTGCCATGTTTGATTTATTGAGATTGTCACTTTTGATTCTCTTCTCTTACCCTGCCTGCTTCTGGGCAAGCAGGGGAATTTATGCAGTACAGGCATTTTTGTGAGGACATATCTACACTGTGCCCATAAATTTCTTTTGAATGCCTGACTGATTTGCCAGTGATTTTCCTTTTTCAAGTAGGTGTAATCACTCCATGTTTACTAGTTAATCTCTCAAAATTTGCCATTCCCCCCAATTTAGAAGTTTTGCTTCTGTTCTATTTTTGCCCCTTTCCATAATAATGCTAACCCTATCTGCATCATGATTGCCGTCACCAGAATGGTCAGCCACTGTTACTTCATTCACCTGGACAGTTTCATTCCCTAGAAGTAAATCTGGAACTCTGACCCTCCCTCAGCTCACTCAAATTGACCAACATTATCAAATTTAAAAGCCAGAGGAGAAAGTCATGTTCAAATTCAATACACACTCTGCACAATTAAACAATCTAGTTAATGTATGGAACGTCAGGAAAGTACAACATTATTATAAATAATTCTTAGACAAAAAATAACACATTACAGTACTCAAGGTGTAATTTTCATTCTATTAAATTCAGACTGATTCAAATACCAAGAAAAGAAAATGCAACCATCTCTCATTATAGCCTTGTTTGTATGTTAGTGATATATAGATATAAAATACTTATATATCCCATAATAATGGAAGTCACACATTTCTAAGTGTGTATACATCAGACTCCAGTGGTACAAGTGAAATAGGGGAAGGAAATAAAACGATAAGTTGTAATAGCTTCTTCTCCTGTAAAAGAAGATGGTACACAACTGATACAGGTTTTGAGGAAACCCGGTGGTGAACAAATTTATATTTCATACAGAAAATTAAATACAAAACATGTTCATATCTGAGATCTTGTATATGCCTGCATTTTATTGATTTTAAAGCTAGTAATGAAAATGTTGTATTATTGTGGATTAACATGCTGTTTGTCATATTTGAATTTTTAAAAAATCCTGTCTTATGCTCCAGTCAGCAAACTTGAGCAGAACTGAAAACCTTCTCTTAGGCTGTGCATTAAGTAGTAGCTTAAATGAATAAGTATATGTGACTAAGTCACAGATACTGTAAAAAATTCTGAAAAGGAGTAGTCAGAAATGTACTTCTGGCATTGTTTCTGTGTATTTACTACTTAGACATCAATGCTTACTCTTTTAGGCGAGATTGCAGTAGATCAAGTCGCTCCTCCCTCAAGCTTCCACCACATAATTCTCCGATTCCAGGCACCAGAAGATCAACTGCTGCCACCTATCAGATAATACCACAGAATGCAGAGATTATATATAGTATTTGAAATTATGATAACATTTTCAATCATTTTATCCTACCAATACATCTAGAGAGGTCAAGTGGCCAAAACACCAGTTGATGAAACATCATATAGGAAAATAATGAGGATGTCCACTATGCTGGGAATAGAAAAGCAGGGAGTAGTTAAAAGGCGAGGAACACCACAGACTGCTGCAACACAAAGGGAGTCCTTATGCATAAATCAGCGAAGGTTAGTATGTCAGTGCACAAAGTAATTAGGAAAGCAAATGGATAGTAGCCTTGATTGCAAATGAGATGAAATGTAAAAGTAGACAAAATCTTGCTCCAGTTGGTCAAGGCTTTTGTGAAACCGCACTTAAGAGCACTGCACATGGTTTCGGTCTTAGTTTAAGAGGCATTTTAAGAAAGGTTGCACCATAGACATTTTAGGAGAGGTTGATTTCTGCGATGAAAGGGATCTAGAACCCAAAAGCACAACTTTAAAATAGGCGATCTCCCACTTAAGATGGGGAAGGGAGGTTCTTCGATAATAGGGCCTTTGGACAGATTCTTGATCCACAAGAGACTTGTGACAGAAAAATACAGATTACCTATGATCTTAGTGCACGGAAAAGCAGACTTAAGGGGTCAAATTGCCTGTTTCTGCTTCTATTTTTTAAATTCAGGCAGAGCTTTTAGTTCAATCTGTCTTATAGCAACTTTTTAAAATTAAAATGTGGTCTCCGTAATTCAATGAGATTTTACTGTTGGGAATGAGATTTTACTGTTAATAGCGGTACTTTCTATAGAATTTGTTCACTTATTGCTGTGTCTACAATCTAATGTTCAGTTTAAAAATTAGAACAAATTATTATTTTTTGCTCAATGGGAAAATGTGCGTGATCGGTCTGGACTGAATTAGCAGTTTCACAAGTCGAGACAGTTTGTGAATCCTAAAACATAGGTTGTTGTTTAAATCAGTTGATGGATTTTGTGACTATGATAAACTCGATTCATGAACTAATAATTTTGAAGCCTAGATTTCTCAGATAAATATGACGAATATCCAAACAGCAATGAAAACCAACAAGTGGGGTTGATGCACTAGCTCCTGGGTTCAGGGTCTTTGATACTGACAAATGAGAAATAGCAAAAATACTAAAGCATCTTGTGGATCCAGATATTGAAAAATAAACTCATCTGTTACCTTTAATGTGCTGATTCCAGATTCTACACTTGATGGAAATGGTTTTATGATCACTTTAATTGCCCTCGTTCATTCATTCCTTCAGAAGCTTTCCCCTCTCCTTTTCTGTAGCCTTCATCAGCTAATCTTGCCAAGTCCAGGCTACTGCAAACCTATTGTACCTCGATGGCAAAGATTTCAGTTACATCACAACCTCTGTGCAGCATAGTTTCTACAAGAGCCTCCCGATGTTCACTTCAACCGATTCCACTAAATGCATCATTTGACTTTTTACATGATCACTCCCACTTGTCCTACCTAATATAATCAAATTTCATCCTCCCCTCTTGTGTAAATGAAAATACTAATTTGGAAAGTGGAACTTGTTACCACATGGAGTTATTGAAGCAAATGTTTTGTATTTACTTGAGGAGAAGTCTGGTAAGTACATGGGGAGAAAGGATAGGAAGGATACGTTGATAGGGTTACATGATGTAGAATTGGGAGGCAGCTCATCCGCAGTATACACAGGTGTGAATTTCAGGTCATGTAACATACTTGTAAAATGATTGTTTAATGTTGGTGAGTTTCTCAAAGGAGAACAATACAATAATGCTGGCTGATCCTCACCCTGATAGCAAAATATCTTGGCACTAATATCCATATAGTTCCTATCTTCTAATTTGTCATATAAAAATAATCAGTTGTAAGACACACACTAATTTTTGAAGCATTACAGTATTGTAAGAGAGGAAAAGTAAAATTTACTTCTTTGAACACCAAATTCATTACAAAATAAAATTCTTTCTGGTGGATACACACAAACATCTGCTGAGGTGACAAATCAAATCGTGTTTTACCCTACTCTGTATATTTTCCATTTCCTCACTTCAAAATGACTCTGATAGCTTAACTGGTTGAGACACTAAAGTTAAGTACCTCAGCTACACAAACCAGTGGGGGCTTTAATTTTGATTTTCAAACGTGCTGATTTAACAGATTCTACAATTTAACACTGTGTCTCTTGGTTACGAAGGTGAAACGTTCCTGCTCTTGATCTCGCATTTACCAAGTATGGATTATTGAATGATGACATCATACAAGGACATGATTTGATTTGCCTGTAATGATCACTCAATGTTCATTACAAAAGTAAAACTCAAACTCTTGGTCACCATATCTGAGAAAGAACATGAAGGTTTTGGAAAGGGTACAGAAGAGATTTGGCAGCATCTGTGGAGACAAATCAGAGTTAACATTTTGGGTCAAGTGATCCTTCCTTAGAACCCTATATCCTGAGGACAGATCTTCCAACCTGAAGGGTTAACTTTGATTTCTCTCCACAGATGCTGCCAGACCTGCTAAGCTTTTACAGCAATTTCTGTTTGTGTTTCTGGTTTACAGCATCTGCAGTTCTTTTGGGTTTTACAGAAGAGATTTGTTAGAATCGTTACAAGGATAAAAGATAAAATTGTGAAGTTCTCCTTCAAGATCATACAACACTCTAATTTGGAAATATAACCCTGTTACATCATGGTAGCTGGCTTAAAATCCTGGATTTTTTTCCCAACTGCACTGGTAATGCATCAGCACCAAGCAGAGTGCAATGGTTCAATGCAGTAGCTCACAGCAATCAAGGGCAATTAGGAATGGACAAAAAAATGCTAGCCTTACCAAAGGAAAAACAGACTGGTGAAACAGGCTGTTCTCCTGACAGAAAAGAAAGCTTATAAAAAAACTTGTAGCGACATTTAAAATCAGGAAAAGCTTTAGATATGGCAAATAAAGAGAATGGTTTTGAATGGCTGAAGGGTTAATAACAAGAAGTCATAAATTTAAAGGTGATTTACTGGAAAAGAATCTCTCACAATTAGAGCTAGAATTTGGAAAGCAGCACCTGAGAGAGTCATGGATATCATCTCAAAGGAAGATTTCAAATAGGAATTGGGTAACTGATCAAAGTAGAAACAAACTCAGGGAAATGGAGGAGCAGTGGAAAGTGGGACAAAGGGGTTATTCTATGCAACAACTAGCAGAGACTAAATGGGTCAAATTGCCACCTTCTCTGATGAGCTATGCTATAATTATGTCTTGATGTAAAAAAAATCATTGTTAATAATGCTGAGAAAATACACATTTAGGAAAGCAACAAACATTTGATAAGGTAATTCGTTCATATAATGCAATATTTTTATAACTTCTAGTTAACATTCACCATTCTACATGATGCACTTATAGGACAATGATCATTCTTTTAAATAGTAACATAATTTAGCCATGGTAATGTATATCTGCATTTCATTTTATTTTTAATAATTTGGAGAATGTATCAAATTTAAACATGTACATTGTCCATATTATTATTTTGGGATATGTTTTCTTTAATTACTTTATACTTTACAGAAATACTTTTTAATAGTCTTTAATATGCAGTGAAAAATTGACAGGTAATTGTACAAGATGAGTTATTTGTATAAAGATGAAAATGAAGATGAAAGGGAGGTAGACAATAGACAACAGGTGCTGGAGTAGGCTATTTTGCCCTTCAAGCCTGCATCACCATTCATTATGATCATGGCTGATCATGCTCAATCAGTATCCTGTTCCTGCCTTATTTCCATAACCCTTGATTCCACTATCCTTGAGAGCTCTATCCAACTCTTTCTTAAACAAATCCAGAGACTGGGCCTCCACTGCCTTCTGGGGCAGAGCATTCCACACACCCTCCACTCTTTGGGTGAAGAAGTTTCTCCTCATCTCTGTCCTAAATGGCCTACCCCTTATTTTTAAGCTGTTTTAAGAGGTAGCATATATACTTACATCATAGTGCTGTTTGTAGCAATGTGGTATAATCATTTTGTCATTTCTCAAAACCCTTACAGAATAGATTGTTATTTAGTTTAAACCATTGTTACAAAACACATTCTGGTTTGGGTGGCATGGTGGCTCAGTGGTGGGCACTGCTGCCTCACAGCACCAGAGTCCTAGGTTCGATTCCAGCCTTGGGCGACTGTCTGTGTAGAGTTAGCACATTCACCCCGTGTCTGCGTGGATTTCTACCGGGTGCTCCAGTTTCCTCCCACAGTCCAAAGATGTGCAAGTCAGGTGAACTGGCCATGCTGAATTGCCCATACTGTTAGGTGCATTAGTCAGAGGGGAAATGGGTCTGGGGGTGTTACTCTTCGGAGGGTCGGTGTGGACTGGTTGAGCCGAAGGGCCTTCTTCCACACTGTAGGGAACCTAATCTAATTTAATCTAAACAAACAACAGTGCAAGAGGCTACATTCAGTCAGAATCTGAGGGATGAGTAGATTTTAAGCCATTAAGTCTTCCATCAGCAGAGAAGATGAGTTAATGAACTTATGTTAGATTTTAAAATGTTCAATACATAAATCATATAATTCCTGCTTACTGTATGCTGAGGGTGATCTTGATTGTCTCTGGCATAAAAGGGCTTGATGTCATAAGGATAATTAACCACAAAAACAGGGATATTGCCACAGTGCTGTACCAAACGATTCTCATGCTCAGTCTGCAGGTCACAGCCCCACTGTAAAAGATGATAGTCAATATTTACTTTACCACCATGCAAAGTACAAGGATTTTCAAAAAATAATGCACAGAGCTTTTATTTTGTTTTAATAAAACAAACAATTAAATAACAATGTACTTTTAACTTAAAGTTAAAAGAAATTGGAAGCATTGTTTTGAATCAAATGCTACTCCATTGTCATTTTAACTTGCTTTAAGGAAAGCTTTCCAGCTTGACACAGTAGTAATTGATTAAGTATGTCAGGATGCTTTTCAAAATACATTACAGCTGATACAAAATTTGAGAAACCTGCTTCCTGCTTACTAATTGAAATGTCTTGCAGATACTATCTCCTTCTCATTATAAATTATCACAATGACAAACATGCTGTTCTAATGAAATTACTGTTTCAGTTTCATGACAAATGAAGGATTTGGAATGCCGCACATTTATGCGCTCTTTAAATTATGAATTAGATTTGCTTTTAAATATCCATGATTGCCATATTGATTTTAGTATTTATTTGCAAAGGAATTTCTTTATTTGGAATTATGCACATCACTGTATTTTTATTTTTAAGAAGCCATTGCTCAGTAACAGAAACCAAACTAAAACAGAATTAGGTGGAATAACTTTGCAAGTATTTCTCTTTAACATCAATTAGAAAGAACTACACATAAGGAAATTGAACAGACACACTTAGTGCAACAGAAGAGCCAAGTTCTGACACTATTCAGCTGTGTAATGTAAATTTGAGAGATTTGACAAGTCTTACTGTCCTGGTTGCAGGTAAAGATAATTGTTACACTTGATCACAGGTAGTGAACACATTCATTATCATTCATAAAATTTCAATTCTCATCATAAAACGATTTCTCGTCCTCAGCTACATGTACATGTTAAAAACACTGATCAGCCTTGCCTAGCTTAAAAGAGAATATTGTGCAGTGACAAACATGCAAATGCACAATCCATTAATTATCACAAACATTTTCCAATTATAACTGGAAGTCATGTAAGAAATTAAAGGTTGCCTCTGGAATTCAACACTGAAAACTGCTTTACATCTGAGCAGAGATGTTTATTGGCATGTTGGTTCGTGACAAAGTCAAGAGCTGGTTAACAACCACAATGGCATAGATGGATATCACTGCGTTGAATTAAAGGGATCAAATATTGCAAATTGGCCAGAAAACATTCAGAAATCAGGGCAACATTCACAATTACCTATTGCGCATTTAAATCCAGTCCTCTTATATTGTACAAAACTGTAGAAATTACAGCCACTAGTTCCTTTTCAGATCGCATCTGCGTTTAAGCAGACGGGTTAGAATTAAATAAAAGCACTTAAATAAGGGGCAAATAAATTGATTGTGTTGTAAAACCCGCTCTACTAGAATATATACTGAGGAAATACCTCTTGTGGAAATAGACTTAACTGCACACCATATACTTTCCATTTTTACAGGATTCCTCATGGGAATATGAATTTGGAGATTGCATTTCTGAGAAGATCTGATATATAAAATCGCCTGTGTTTAGTGAGGCTTGAAATATAGCTAACAAACTGTCCAACAATCTTCATTTTTACCACCTCAATGTCTGGATATGAAAATAAATGGAAAGAATAGTGCTAAAGGCAATTGAGAGAAACAAGGAAGTGGTCTGGGAAAGGAAGAGAAATATCAAAGATTAGACACAGAAGTAAAAAGGTTCCTGAAGAAGGGCTTATGCCTGAAACATTGATTCTCCTGTTCCTTTGATGCTGCCTGACCTGCTGCGCTTTTCCAGCAACAGACTTTTAAGCTAAAAAAGTTCAAAGCAAAGACAAAAAAGGTAGGGATACTCCGCTGTAAAGAATGTGGAATGTGAACAATAACTTTAGATACTTTGTTATAATTTGGGTTCCAAAATCCATGTTGAAGAAGCAAAGAAATGAGACCAAGTTTGCTGAAAATATAAAAGAAATATACAAAAAAAAAAGTAATCTACAAAGGTTAAAATTGTGGCCAAAGGATTATTTCTTTAAAGTTTGTCACCAATACTGAATTAATTTGGGGAACTGAAATGGAGCAGTTTGAAGAAGTGATTTTTTAAAAATTTGAACCAATTTGAAAAAAAAACACAAGTTATCAATGTTTGTTATAAAAGTAATAAAATTGATAGTTAACAGCTGGGAACAAGATTTGCAATAAAGTAGCCTAGAAAAGCCACCTAATATCACCTAACATTACATGTCCAATATGACATTGCAACTTCATAAAATGATTCGATTTTCAAGATACTTTTTTTACCTTTGGTTCAAACTTGAAGGTTTCTGTGCTTCGCTGCAAAATGTCAATTGCTTCAGTATAGGAAAGCCTAAAAGATATATTAACATTTCAACTATATTAAACAAGATGTTACATTTGCCAAACATTTTGATTAACTAAAATTAATAAATTCAGAGGGCATTGTAACCATTTAGACTGCTACTTCAACATGTATTTCCTTTAGGCAATCTTAACATGATCGCAAATCATGGAACCTTTACAGTGTAGATATAGGCCATTGTATTGAGGCTGTGCCGATCCTCCGAAGATCATCCCACTCAGATCCACTCTCCCACCCTATCCCAGTAACCCTGCATTTCCCATGTCTAATCCACCTAGCCTACACAACCCTGGATGCAGTGGACAATTTAGCATTGCCAATCCACCCAACTTGCCAACTTTTGGACTGTGGGAGGAAATTGGAGCACGACGCAAAAACACATGCAGACATGGGACGAATGTGCAAATTACACACATACAGTTGAGCCTGAGGCTGTAATAGAACCCATATTCCTGGCACTGTGAGGCAACTGTACTATACAGTCTGCCACCCCAATATGTGTGTATTATCAAAAGTGAAAAACAAAAAGATGCATTAAAAAAAGCTCCCATGTAGAAATATAGGATGCTAAACCTACATATCGCTACAAAACATGTACAAAATTCACAGATATTAAAAATACATAGAATTTTTAAAAGAGAAACAATTCACTTACACTTGAAATGAATTTTTCAGCATCTGTTCCATTCTTTCCTAGAAATAAAGATTCCAAAATTGGCCACTAATCCCTTTGTAGAAGGCTGGAAGATAGCATGGAACTTTCCCTAAAGAATTCCTCACCAGCTCGTGGATTTTGCTTTTAACTGAAGAAAAGCAGATACTTTCATGATCTTTTGCCTAATACAATAATTTGTCCTGTTATTTAATGACCCTGCTGCATTCTTACCACTCTCATAGAATTATAGAATCCCAGTGTGGAAGCAGTCCATTTGGCCTATCGAGTCCACACCATCCCTCTGAAGAAAATCCCATCCAGACCCACCCCCAACCCTACCCCTCTAGCCCTGCATTTCCCATATCTAAACCACCTAGCTTGCACATCCCTGGATTCAATGGGCAATTTAGCATGGTCAATCAACCCACACTGCACACCTTTGGAATGTGGGAGGAAACCAGAGCACCCAGAGGAAACCCATGCAGACATGGGAAGAATGTGCAAACTCCACACAAACAGTTGCTTGAAGCTGGAATCAAACCCAGGTCACTGTGAGGGAGCAGTGAGCAACCATATCACAACTCATTCTCCTCTCCTCATTCCCTGATGTGTATTAGCTTAGAAGCTGATCATCTCTAACATCTTGCAGTTCTTATGAAAGTTTATGGTCTTGATAAGTTAACTGTATTTCTCAGCCTATAGGTGCTACATGGCCTACTGAGAATTTCTCTCATTTTCAACATTCACTTCTTATTTCTAACATTCACACTAATTTGCTTTCATTTCAGTTGGAATTAGATTTTTCCAGAGAAAACTGCAATTTTTAACGTATCAATGCAGAAACAGAACACATGTATTCATGTGCAAGCATTATACTTATTGATATCTGTTTTGAATATGATATTAAAATCGATATCAGTTTTATATTTTAACTTTCTGGGTAGAAATTATAAACTCAGAAAACTAACAAAAAAAAATCCAACATTTTGGATGGAAATTTCCAAAACTGAAAATTCTAATGTTCTGTTCAAGCAGCACCTGTGGACAAAGGATATGAAAATATTTTGGATTTGACACCCTTTGTTAACACTGCCATATATTCATGGATTTTAGAAGTCTGGAGTTTTACTTCATCAGATTTTCATAATTTCAAAATGGATGTTTAAAAACTGCTAGAAATATATGGTTTCTCAATGCTAGATTATCCTTGTCTTTCTATAAATCTCACGGCAGAAAATCTGAAGATTAATCAAGTCTAACTACAAGATTGGAGACAGAATATACAAAACCTTTTGTCCAGGAGCTATATATTTGTGGAAGAGTTCAACATCATCTGAACAGTTTGAAAGAATATGCGAAGTTGTGATCTTGAAGAGATTCTCCATCACCTGGAAAAATCAAATATCATAAAAACCAGTCGTTATCAATGTAATTCTTCTGAAATCAAGACTTAAAATAAAAGTCTTTTCTTTCAAGGGATGTGGACGACGCTACCAAAGTCAGCACTTATTTTCCATGAAAATATGGGAGTAAGTTGTGTGCTTTGATTCAACTCAGTGGCTCAAGTGCCATTTTAGATGTCACCTAAGAGTCAACCACATTACCATGGACCTGGTGTTACATACAGATTATGCTAGATAAGAACATTAGATTTCCTTTTCTAACAGTTACTAATAATCCAGATGCATTTTTACATTTCTTCAGTGTAATGGTCACCATTATTGTTATTGGCTTTTTATGACAGGTTTAAGCAAGTGAATTTAAATTAACTCCCTCAACCCCTGGATTGTGAGTACAACAAAACAGCATGCTATGCATTACACAATTCGAGTGAAATATATAAATAGCAGATTCAGAAATTTTCAGAATGAATTTAAAAGTCTACAGTATTTTAACTATTGTTATATGAATTTTTTTTTCTCTACTTGAAAATTATCTGGAGGACAATGTATTTCAGTAAACCAATATACAATGCCACAGACAAGGTATTACTGTGTGGCAGGTTGGAAAGGAAAATAAAGCTCTGGAACAAAATTACTCAAAACAAAAACACTGGCACAAACTAAAAAGTGAAAATGTTTGCCAAATCACTTTAGACTAACTTTCTATTTTTTTTTAATATAAGAGAATGTGAGCATCACTGGTTAGGCCAGCAATTGTTGCCCACCTTGAACTGCTCTTGAAGCTGGTGACAAAACATCTTTTGGCGCCGTGACAGTGTGTGTGGTTTCAGTATACACAGCACTGTTCAGAGGGAATTCCAGGATTTTGATCCAGTGACAGTGAAGGAATAGCAATATGATGACAGGCAAACGGCTTGTAGGGGAATTTGCAGGTAGTGTCACTACATCTCTGCTGCTCTTGCCCTTCCAAGCACTTGGCATCCATCATCCAAAAAGCGGTATCATAAAAGCCTTGTTGAGTTGCTGTAGTACTCTTACAGATGGTGAACATTGCTGCCACTGTGTCTTGATAGTCAGTGGGAGTGAATGTTTATGTTGTGAATGGAGTGACCATCAAAGATTGCTTTAGCTTGGATGCTATTGAGCTTAGAATGTTGTCGGAGCTGCCCTTATCTAGGTTAGTAAGCGTTTAAAAGAAAAAGCAGTCATGGATATGGGTTTTGCAGGCTAAATCTGAATATATTGCTCACACATAGGTGCTGATAAGGTGCTTTCATGAGCTTCTGCAGTTCATTTGGTGCAAATACATTCAATGCCATCAGGAAGGGAGTTCCTGGATTTTGACCCACAGAAATTGAAGGAATGATGATATATTTCCAAGTCAGGATGATGAGTGGCTTGGAGGAGAACCTGCAAGTGCTGGTGCTTCCAAGCGTCAATCACCTTTGTCATTCTGAATGTTAGCAATTATGGGTTTGGAAAATGCTATCCAAGGAAACTAAAGGAATTTAAGGGAGTAGTGTATCTTGCAAGTAATATCAAAATAGATAGATAGAAAGAGCATATTCAAACATATATAAAAGTAAGAAAAGGGGTAAAGCGAACAGAAATCCTTTGGAGGATGTATTAATTTTGGGGAAGCAGAAAATGGTACAGAAAATTTTTTGTAGTCTTTACAGAAGTCTAATTGCATTCCAAAAATACTAAATAATCAGGGCAAGAGGGGGAAGAGAAAATTAGTACTATAACTACCACGAAAGAGAAACCTGATAGGATGAGTTTGAGTATATTAAAGGAAGAAGTGGTAGAAATAAAGGATGCACTGCTAATATTCTTAAAGAATCCTTAAATTCTGGAAAAGTACTGGATGACTAGAAAGTACCAATGCAACACTTTTGTTCAAAAAGGGAGGGAGATACAAAAAAATGGTAACAATAAGCCAGTTAGTTTAACATCTGCTGTTGGGAAAATGTTAGAGTTTATTAAAAGAAGTACAATAGCTGAGCATTTAGAAACAATGATTAAACACAGCCACATGACTTCTTGAAGTGGAAATCGTGCCTGACAAACTCATTATTCTTCGAGGAGGTAACAAGCAGAATAAAGGGATACCTGTGGATCGGATATGTTTGGATTTTTAGAAGGTATCTGATAAGGTACCACTTGCAAGACTATTTAATAAGACAAAAACCCATGGTGTTGTGGGTTGTATATTAATATGGATTTGGAATTGGCTAGCTAACAGAAGACGGAATTGAATAACGGGGCCATCTTCAGGAATCTCCAACTAGTTGAATACCACAGGGATCAGTGCTTGGGCCACAATTATTTTATATACATACGTCTTTGATGAAGGAAGTGAATGCACAACAGCCGAGTTTGCGGAGGACAAAATAGGTAAGAAGGCAAGTACTGAGGATGGCTCAGAGCTTGCAGAGGGATATAGACAGTTTTAGCGAGCGAGCAAAATCTTGACTGATGGAATAAAATTTGGGAAAATATGAGGTCACCTACTTTGGCACGAAGAGGAGCTGAATATTATTTAAATGCAGAGATTGCAGAAAGCTGCAGCACAGAGGTATTTAGGAGTACGCTTGCAGAAATCACAAAAAGATAGTATACGAATTTAGCAGATAAAATGGAAGGTAACAGAATGCTGACCTTTATTTCAAATGGAATGGCATATAACAATAGAAGACTTGCAAAAATTAGACAAGGCACTAGTAGGCCGAGAATATTGTGAACAGTTTGGTTCCCTTATCGAAGAAAAGGCATACTGACATTGGATATTTTGGGTATGGAGAAATGACCTTATGAGAAGAGGCTGAGTAGGTTGGCCCTGTACACACTGGAAATCAGGAGAATAAGAGATGACCTTATTGAAACAGCAGAGGTTCTTAGGAGACTTGACAGGGCAGATGGGAAAAGTTTGTTTCTTTGTGGAGGAGTCTAGGACCAGAGGGCATAATCACAAAATAAGGGGCTGCCCAGTTAGAACGGAGATGAGAAGGAATTTAATCACTTAGAGGGTGGTGAATGTATAGAATTCTTTACTGCAGTGAACTGTTGAGGCTGGATCATTTATACTACAAAGAGCTGAGATAGACAGATTACAGTATTAATCAGTCAGGTCATGGGGATAAATTAGGAAAGAGGAGTTGAGAATTATTAGATCAACCACAATCTCATTGAGTTGCAGAGCAGACTTGATAAGTCTAATGGCCCACTTCTGCACTTATGTCTTATGTTCTACAGAAATAAGCCTGCAGGATGACAAATTGAGACTTGAATGCTGAAGAGTACAGGACATTTGAGAAAGAAAGGAATTTAGGAAAAATGACAAGATGGATCTGTTGATGATTTTATTAATACAATAGAGAGGGAAGACACAACTTTAATAAAAAAAAGTGAAAGCATTTTTGGTTGAGGTGAGAAATGATAAAAGCAAGAAGTCATTGTGGGCATGATGTACAGGATCCTTAACAGAAATCACATTGTAGGGTGGAAGAAATGAAGGGAGCTTGTCAGCAAAGCACATCAATAATTGTCAGGGATTTTAAGCTATACATGGACTAGAAAAATCAGATAGGCAAAAGAAGCTTCGATGAGAAGCTCATAAACGATTTTTGGAATACTTCTTTAGAACAGCATATTCTGGAGATGGAAGGAGAGAAGGCTACACTAAACCAAGTTTAATGGAAGGGGAATTAATCAACTGATAGTGGAGATGGCTCCAGGAGCAGTGATCACAATGTGATTGAATTTCACATTCAGTTTGAGGGATAGATGAGTTGGCCTGAGACTTGTATTTTAAATTGAAATAAGGACACTTAGTATGGCATGAGAATAGAGCTTGCTAAAGTGAATTGGCAAATTAAGTTAGATCATCAAAGATGCAGAGCCAGACATTTTATGCAATACTTATAAAGTACATGAATGTTTTACATAAAATGAATGTTCAGGGTAGATTTGTGGTTGAGAAATGAGGTGGAGATTAGGGGTGGGGTGGATGCACAAAATCAATTTATCACAATTACATAGCTGATGTATTCAGTTTTGGGAAAAATAAGGCACCATTAATTGAGCAACTAGTAAATGACTGATGGGCGACATAGCTGTTACAAAATGACTGTGCACAGAACTGCAGGCGAATAATTTGAGTTTTAAAACAAGCCACTGCACTTCTCTCTGCATGCATCACAATAAGCAAGATGCTCTTGTAAGTTATATAAATTAAAGAAGCATACTTTTAACATTTTAACCTGGAAATGGTGAGTATTTGAGAATTAATTTGGTGGTGAACTGAAAAGTAAGATTGCAAAACCCATTATGGCAAATTATGTCATTTATTAAAGCTATAAATGGATAGCAATAAATGAGGCTCAAAATATTATTTGTTGCTTCTTCAGGATGAGGATGAGTGAGAAATATTATTAAAATATACATTATAATGTCATATTATTAGCAGATTAACCAAGCATATCTGTTTTAGGTCATAGAAAAGCCACTGATTCGGTGCAATCTTATAATTGTTGAATCGTTACCTCCATAATGTCTTTCAAACTTTCAGTGAAGGCAAGTTCTGCTTCTACCATGTAAAACTCTGCTAAATGTCTTCTGGTTTGGGAGTTTTCTGCACGAAATGTTGGTCCAAAGGTATATACTTGAGTGAAAGCCCTAATAAATAAAGTATTTCTTTTTATTTCTGATTGCTAAACTTAATCTACCAATCTAAAAGAATTTCACATTTTGTTTTAGCCTTGTGACTATTTTCTGGGATTTGGAATTTTTTAGTACAATCTGTAGAACAGTTTAAAAATAAGGATTTTCCAAGAAATTTCCACAAGTTATACAAGATTGACTGCAATTCTTAATTAATAATTGTATATTGAATTAAATCTATAAACCTATATGTCTTAGTAAATGTATTGTGACCAAATCAGTTCAAAATGAATTAAAGCAAAATGCAAATATAAAGATTTCCAAATAATAAATGAACAATAGTTAGTATGCCAGCTAACAATGAAAAATGATGTTCAAACTTGCTATTCGCAGACAAATTATAATTTTGCAGATCAAATCAAAATGGTCAAATTCAGAAAATTAAAAAATTAACAAGATGTATTTCATTATTCAAGGAAAAGCTTATGTTTTGAAGTTACAGCTGCTGTAACTAAGTCATATGCAAAAAAAAATCTGCAAAAGGTGATATCCGATAAACATTATGGATTTGAAAACCAGAGAAATTAGAACCTCTGGAGAAGCAATTTAAATGATTGCGTATGCTACCATGTACGTTTCCCCACCTTCATGCAAATTACAGGACAAGAAAGGAAAAATAGCTTTAGAATTTCTAAGACTGAATTTCCAATACCACTTTATTGGTACTTCTGTGAACAAGTGGTTGTTATTAATAACCCTGTTCTCAGCTAAGCCTGTTGATAAGAATATGAGAAATAGGAGTAGACCATCTGGCTCCTTAAGCCAGTTTCAGCATTCAATATGATCATAATTTACCATCTGCCTCAACTCCACTTCCTTTCTCATACCTGATCTCCTTAGATTTTTAGTCTATTGGAATCAAAGTCTCTTTTATTCATTCATGAGATGTGGACATCAGTGGCTGTGCCAGAAGTTATTACTTGCCCTAATTGCCTGCAAGGGAATGGTGATGAGCTACCTTTTTCACCTGCAGCAGATGACTTGCTATAATGCTATACTGCTATAAGGGGCCAAGGAGAGTGTTTCAGGATTTTGAACCAGCAACACTGAAGAAACAGTGATATATTTCCAAGCTGGATGGTGAGTGATTTGGAGGGAACTTGTGGGTGGTGGTGTTCCCACGTATCTGCTGTCCTTGACCTTCCAGGGAGTTGTAATTGTGGGTTTGGAATGTGCTAACTAGCATTACTCAATTATGGAGCATCCACAAATGTTTGAGGTAGAGAATTCGAAACATTCGCAACCCATTAAGTAACAAAATTTCTTATCTCAATCCTAAAATGTTGTCCCTCTTTTCAAGATTCCACAGCAAGTGGAACCATCCTTTCTATTCTGTCCCGTCAACATAGAGGTTTAAGAACTTGGTCATGTCAGAGAATGGGAAATTTACTCTCCCCTCAATCTTTGATACATAGGACTGTAAGATACAAATAGTTAATGTTAAAGCTGGAATTAGTCTTACCAACAGCAAAGACATATTCACCTAAACAGATGAGCTAAGTCACCAAAATAGTTAGGTAAAAAGTAAAGGAAAACCCCATTAAAGTTCAGAGTCGGGGCTTGGTTTTGTTCAATTACATATATGAAGGTTCTACACCTAAAATGATTCTTAGGTGAAATAAATTATACACACGAATCAGGTAATAACAAAGTGGTCTGATTTTGTGTATAGAAATTAAAAAAAATGAATTGCTCAATTCACACAGAACAGGAACTTTTGGCAGCAATGGCTAGTTTGACAGAGTTGTTAGTGATTCCTGTACTTATTTCCAGCCATGAAATGTGACATTTTGAAGTAGTTATTAGGTTGTAACGGTCATTTCATCATGGGTACTGATGAGCAAAAGTAATTTATGAGACATGCGTTAAGTTGTTAACAAAGAAAATAAAATAAGAATCCTGGTGTCGGTCATTTTGTTTTTCTATTTGCAGCAGACGCTTTCAGCACTTGTAATGTTGGAACATTAAATAAATAGTCACAAGCCACAGAAAAACAAGTGAATACATTTTCTGTTAAAAGTGAATAGTTGAACGTATTTGTCTCTTCTGTCACTGACTTCAATGTGCCAACAAGTTATTTTTCCCCCAATTTACAAGCAGCATAAAATATTCCTAGTTTTTGTAAGCATGACAGCACAATAAACAGGAATTAGTTTGAGGCCGAATTCCTTAGTTTAACTATGATTGTAACAAGTATTTCGATTGCACTGGTTTAATCAATCTAAAAATATGAGTCACTTCTCCCAGTGGAGAGTAGGATTTGGAGGAACCATATCCTTGAATCACTCTTGCTAAGTTAATCAAATTTTCCAAGTCATTCAAGTACTATGCCAGAAACACAAAGAAAGATTTTGAAATATTTTTGGTAATTCAATGTCATTCACATGGAAACATCTTCTACCTGATTTCTTTCACATTTTTACATTACAACAAGATAGACTGCATAATAACTTAGAAAAGAAATGTAATTAATTAGATAAGAGGGTCTTATGGAAAACTGAATTTTGTTTTAGGCTTCAGAAAAGACCTCTCTCATTGTCTGGACAAAAACATCAACAAAGCAACCATGTAAGTTGAACAAGAATATAACTACATGCAGCATAATTTGACACTGTCACTTGTCAAACAGGATTCCTTGTTACTGTATCTAGTCTACTGAATATAACTAAAGACTTCTGATGATTGATTAGAATTCAGAAAGCAGAACACTAGCAGATTCAGATTAAGCTGTAAATCAGGGTACAAGTTTAAACAACAGGTGAGCAGTTGCTATACACAATGAAGTGGCTTACACCATTTTTGCAGAATCTTACTGTATCCTTGAATACAAAGTAGACCATCTCAGACTCCTAACATTCACACCATACCAATTCCATTTTGTATTTCTTGCAACAGGGTACAATTCAGATGGATGGCAGAGTTTCTACATGGGGCTCCAGAACTATGTGCTAAGGTTCCATGCAACAAAACATATAGTAGTACATGAAATCAGATGTGTGGAATGTGTGAAATGTAGATAACAGGCAGAAAAAATAAATGAAATAAAAGCAGAAACCATCAACATGCTATCCACAAACAAAAATAACACGGAAGAGAAGAAAAACAAAAAGCACAGTCTATAATCTGAAATCCTGAATTTAAGATCAAACCCAAAGCTACAAAGCATTTAAACATGTGCAAGTATCATTAGAAATGCTGAAAATAGACGTCACAGTAGGATTGGATAGGTAATTAAAATAAGGTGACTTTTGTTCTCTACCTTCCCCGGTCTCTAAGTTCTGAAGTTGTTATATCCCTAACTTTTGCCAGGTATACCAGAAGATTAGCGAGTTTTGAGAAGATTTGTAGCTCAGGTTGAGGCTTTGGATGTAGATTTGCTCACTGAGCTGGAAGGTTCATTTTCAGACGTTTTGTCACCATACCTGGTAACTTCTTCAGTGAGCCTCCAGACGAAGCACTGCTGATGATTCCTGCTTTCTATTTATATGCTTGGGTTTCTTTGTGTTGGTGATAGGTTCATCAACTCAAAGAAACCCAAATATATAAATAGAAAGCAGGAATCATCAGCAGTGCTCCATCTGGAGGCTCTCTGAAGATGTTACCTAATATGGTGACGAAACATCTGAAAATGAACCTTTCAGCTCAGCAAGCAAACCTACATCCAGGTACCAGACGATTGTCAACTAAAAACATTTACTGTTTCACTCACCACAGATACTGCCAGAGTATTTCCAACAACTACAACTGTTGCTTTAATGGTAGAAATAAGAGGCTCATTCCACAACTGACATGACATGATGAGTGGTATTACTCAAGGCTATTTATTGGGAAGACAGCTTTTCACCATATATATTTTCTCTAACAGTCAGAAGAGGCAACTGTTGGGTTTGCCAAGTCATTGTACACAGTATAAGCAAATGCAATCAAGTTTTATGGGGATAAGGCAAGATATTACCCTCATAACAGAGTTGGTTAGGCCACTGGGATTAGGTGGGCAGGGATATGGGGGGAGGGAGTCAAATTCAGACGGGCTGTTGGCCAAGTTGGGGTAATGAGGGGAGAGTCAGGAGGTGTGATGGTTGCAGAAATACAACAGTTGGAGACAAGAAAAACCCTGGCTTAAAAGGCAAGTTATTTTTAATCCTTATGTACAAGTGAAATCTGCTGAGGCTAAATTGGATGGTGCCTCAAAAGAGGTGAATAAAGGTTCTTGTTGAATTGAATTCCTTACTTTGGCCCCTGTACCCAGCACCTCCTTTCATAGTCAGGACTTTGGGCCTAGTCCTTTTCTCGCTCACTCAGATTCTTAACTAGTTCGCTCTGCTGACTTGTACTTCTAATAATCATTTGAATTATTTAAAAATTCTTGGGATATCGGTGTTGCTGGTTAATCCAACGTTTACAATTCCTTACTGCCATGGCGAAAGTGGTGGTAAGCTAGCTTTTTCAAGCACTGCTCTCCTTGGATAATATGAGACTTGAAAGGGAACTTGCAGGTGGTAGTATCTCCAAGCATCTGTTTTTGTAAATAATACGAATGTTCAAAGTCTGTCCCATTTAGCACAGTGTAGTGCCATACAATGACGGGTGTTCTCAAAGCAATCTCCACAAAGACTATGCCATGGCTCCATGTATAGACACATCTTAAACAGGTAAATTAATAAGGATGAGGTCAAGTAAATTGTTCCCTCTTAATAATTCCCTCACCACTTGCCGCAAGTCCAAACCAGCAGCTATTTCAATAGACAATAGGTGCAGGAGTAGGCCATTCTACCCTTCGAGCCAGCAGCACCATTCATTATGATCATGGCTGAATCATCCTCAATCAGTATCCTGTTCTTGCCTTATCCCCATAATACTTGATTGCACTATCCTTAAAAGCTCTATCCAACTCTTTCTTGAAAGTATCCAGAGACTTGGACTCCACAGCCTTCTGGGGCAGAGCATTCCATACACCCACCACTCTCTGGGTGAAGAAGTTTCTCCTCAACTCTGTTCTAAGTGGCCTACCCCATATTTTTAAACTGTGTCCTCTGGTTCGGGACTCACCCATCAGCGGAAACATGCTTCCTGCCTCCAGAGTGTCCAATCCTTTAATAATCTTATACATCTCAATCAGATCCCCTCTCAGCCTTCTAAACTCAAGCGTATACAAGTCCAGTTCCTCCAATCTTTCAGCGTAAGATAGGATTGGACATCTCAGTTTTGTGAGAGCGCCCATGTTTGAGCTGATGTTATGAAATGTGATCCAGAGTCAATGATGAAAACTCCCATAGCAATATCATCTTGATTGTAAATCACGCTGTTGCCACTTCTGCTGGTGCTGTCCAAGGGCAGAACAAATCCAATGTCTGGGACATTGTCATACCCACATACCTACTATAGACAATATTGGGCTGTTCCTTGACTAGTCTGTGGGACAGCTCTCAATTTTAGGATAAGACCCCAGATGTTCGTAAGGAAAGCTTTTCAGGTTGACGTGGGTCCATTAACTATGGTCATTTACACTGCCTAGGCCAATATTTTATGGTGCATTTGGTTTCATGCCTTTCTTTTGACTTCATTATGGTTTGATGTAAATAACTGGCTTGTTTTCAGGAGGCAGTTAAAAGTCAAATGGAAGCCTGACGAGGTGGAAATGGCAAATTTCAGACCGTAAAAGGGCACTAGTGAACCACATAGATTTTTATGACAATTTGACAATGGTTAAATGGTTGCTATGAAACAAGTTTTTAATTCTAGACTTTTAAAAATTGAATTTATATTGCCCCACCTGTCATGATGGAATGTGACTCATCATCCCAACTGGCTTAGTTTGGGGCTCTGGATTACAAGACACTAGGACCCGTGGACACCGCCTTAGAATTAGAGGAGGTCAATTCAGAACAGAAATGCGGAGACATTTCTTCAGCCAGAGGGTGGTGGGCCTGTGGAATTCATTGCCACGGAGTGCAGTGGAGGCCGGGACGCTAAATGTCTTCAAGGCAGAAATTGATAGATTCTTGTTGTCTCGAGGAATTAAAGACTACGGGGAGAACGCTGGTAAGTGGAGTTGAAATACCTATCAGCCATGATTGAATGGCGGAGTGGACTCGATGGGCCGAATGGCCTTACTTCCACTCCTATGTCTTATGGTCTTATAGTGACATTACCACTACATTGCTGCATGTTCTTAAATTATGAATTTATTACTTTTAATATTTTCAGCTGAACTCACATTTGCTGTTATTGAAAACCTTAACTTATTGACATGTGACAACCAGTCCCCCCAGGAAGTGAAAAACTGAAATGTATCTCCCCCACTAATGAGAATATATTGGAAAACATTAAGCAAACACTTCCAGACAGGAATTGGTGGAATCTACAATTTCTTTTACTGCCATAAACACCATCAGCACTTCCACACCTTCATCCTACCAGAAAAAAAAGAACAGATTTACTTGAAATTTGGAAGAGTGGTATGGATGAACATTATGAAGTAAAGGTATGGATCAAACTGGAATTGAAATGCAGATCAAATGGAACAGTGGTAACAGATTCATATGCCAGTATTGGCTACTCTTTGTTTCACACACGCACTAAATAACCCCACTACCCTGTGGCCGAACACTTTAACTACCCCACTCACTCTGCCAAGGTCACGAAAGCACGTCCTGGACCTCCTCCATGGCCAAACCCTAACCACTCGAAGCCTGGAGGAAGAACACCTCATCTTCCGCCTTGAGATCCTCCAACCACACGGAATCAACGTGGAATTCACCAATTTCCTCATTCCTCCACCCCCAGGATGCTGCCTGACTGGCTGTGCTTTTCCAGCATCACACTCTTCGACTCTGATCTCCAGCATCTGCAGTCCTCAGTTTCTCCCACTCTTTGTTCCCTTATACCTTTCTACATTAACAATGTGATAGTGATAGAAAACAAAATCAATGAGCTAGAATGAGATGACTAAGTCTTAACATACGTAGCTATTAAAATTGAAAACCAAATCACACAGAATTAGAATCAAGATTAAAGGAATAAGACTTAATAACAATTATTTAATTCCTGGAATTCCTGGAAACCCAGAATATCTTAATTTGAGTGTACAAAATCATAACTAGGTAAATCAAGTGATTTTTCCTGATTTAGAAATCAACATATATTTTCAGTTAAGTAACAACTTTGCTATCCGGTTGTCTGTCAACAGCCTAAAGAAAAGAAGCCAGCAGAAGGACATCCTGCAGAGAAACTAGAAGGAGATAAGGGAAAGGGTGAAGAAGGATAGTGGGTAGAGGAAGGATTGGGAGGAAAAGACTGGAGATGATATACAGGCTGAATACAGATTAATCCAAACACCATTTTGGTCTACATGGTTCAGTAACATGCACTGCCATTTGGGTATTGGAGAACTCCAAGTTTCATTTGAAACAAAACAGGACATGTGTATGTGTAAAATGTGTATTTTACTGTAACTTCAATGAGAATTTGGCCAAGATTTTAAGGCATCACATTTCACCATCTTCAAAGTATGAATAATTTAGAAGTATGGCAAAATAACTCTGTTTACAAAGCTAATGGAGACTTAAATCATGTGCTTCTATGGTACAAATAGAAGGTTCACTGAAATGAATGCAGAAAGTTCGTTCAAGACTGAAAATGTTTAACAATCTATTCCCTAAAGTTATGGTAGCATTCTCTTACCTATCTTCCAAGAGTGTGAAATATCAGGCTTGCAGATGAAGTTATTAATGGAAAAAGGTCTACACCAACACCACAGATGATGCTGAAAATTCTACTTCCTTCCTCTGCTATACTTCGGCAATGTAAAACAGACAGGATGGTTTTTTGGTTATTGGAGAAATATCTATTTAACATTTGAAGCAGTAACTTGAGCAACCTTAATGTAAGAACAAAATTGTTTTTCCAAGTTTCATTGTGCAAAGACTAGTAATTAATAGTGACATGTAAGCATAATTTGAAGATACTTTTGAAATATGGGCAACTTTGGCAAAGTTAATTTACCATAATCATTATACAACTCATAACTTCTGGATTTTTAATCCAGTGCCATAGCCATTACTCCATCCTACCCATTAAGAGCACCCACATGTAACTGACTGATTCATCTGCTGTGCAAAGCGAACCTATCTATCTTCAACAATACTGAAAGTTCCCTCTAAATTTAATCAAGGCAAGACATTATCTATTTACATTTATTAATTATTTAATACTTACATCTTGTTCCTGCTACCATGTTTTCCCTCTTCTGCCCAAATATTCAATTATAACAGTAAAGTATAATAAATAAGATGGAAATTGAGGAAAATATTTGCATTACATCCTTGCTTTATGCCATAATAAATAAAAATTGTTCAGTAGTGAAATTTATTGCAATCGAGAAGCATCATAAAATGTGTATAATCATTCCTCTTCTAAATGGCTCTTCTAGACATTTCTCTGGCTTTACTCATCAAATTAGAATTTAGGAAGAACCATGGAGAACTGCAAAAATATGCAAACATCATAGGGCATTCAACATCGCTCACTCTAATCAGCCAGCCTGAGGTTCCCGCCACCACTCTCACGGCCACCTTTTCGACATTTCAAATTAAACACTAACAAGGGAAAAGACAATGCTCATTTAGAAAAGATAAAAGAATTGTTAACAAAACAGGCTCTCTTGCTTCTGCTCAGTCACACTGATTAATCTCCCTGTAGGAAGACAAGAAAGGAGACATCATGGGCCCTAGTAGTATTTTCAAATTCTCTCACCACAGCTGAAGTGGCAAAAGACTAACATCAACCTATTATTAAAAAAGGAGGAAGGGATCGACCAGGGAATTATAGGCAATCTAAACTTGGTGGTAGGAAACTTATTAAAAATAATTCTGAAACATAGAACATACCTGCGCTTTAAGAGACAAGGATGATTCAAAGATAGCATAGATTTGTTGAGGGAAGGTAGTGTCAGACAAATTTGATTGATTAAATTTGATTTGATCAGACCTTTTGAGGAGGCATCCAGAAGTGTTGATGAGATAATGTATTTGATGTAATCTACATGAAGTATAGATTGGCTTTTGATAAGGTTCCTCATTGCAGACTTTGTAAATAACGTTTAAAGCGCATGGGACAAAAGGCAGAGAGGGACATTGGATCCAAAACTGTCTGAAAGGCAGGAAGCAGAGGATGAGGGTACTGGGATGTTTGTAACTGGACATTGTTTCTAGTTGGGTTTCACAGGGTTTAGTGCTCAGATCCTTGTTGTTTGTGGTTTACATTCACAGTTTGGATTTGCATGTTGGCAGTGTGATCAAGAAGTGTGTGGATAACAAAAACATTGGGAGAGTGGCAAACAGTGGAGGAGGATAGCTGCAAACTGCAGGAAGCTATCAATGGGTTGGTCAGGGGGCAGAGCAGTAGTAAATTGAATTCAACCTGGAAAAGTGCGTGGTAATACACGTGGGGAAGGCTAACAAGACAAGGGATTACACTGTAAAGGGTAGGACTCTTTACAGTACTAAAGATCAGACAGAACAAACGCAATGCTGAAGAAACTCAGTAGGTCTGGCAACATTTGCGGAGAGAGAAAAAAAAAGTTAACATTTGAATCTGGTATGATCTTTCTTCAGAATGCAGATCCCGGAATGCAGCAGGGCAGATAGATTCGGTGGTGAAGATAGCACATGGGATGATTGTCTTTACTAACCAATGCGTAGGATATAAGGACTAGGGAGATTATGCTGGAACTGTATAAATCACTGATTAGGCTTCAACTGGAGTACTGTATAAAGTTCTGGTCACGATATTATAGGAAGAATATGATTCCATGAGACATGATGTAGAGATTTACCAGGATGCTGCCTGGCATAGAGAATCTGAGTGATGAGCAAAGGTTGGATAGGTTTGGGTTGTTTTCCTTGAATAGTGAAGGTTGAGGGGGTCCTGGTAGAGGTGTAAGAGATTATAAGCATAGAGAGAGTGGATAGAAAAACATGTTTTACATTTAATATAAGAGGTCAATAACCAGGAGGTATGGATTTAAGCTAAGAGGTGAAGACGAGAGATGTGGAGAATGTTTCTTTTTTCCCACTGAGTGTGGTGGGAGTCTGGAACGCATAGCCTGAAAGGGAAGTTCAGTCAGAGACTTGGAATAGTTAGCAATATTTTAAGCAATATTTAGCAATATTCACTTGTATTGCCATAGTCTCCAGAGCTACAGACTAATAGCTAAAAAATAGAATAAACGTTGATATTTTCTAATCACCCTGTTTAGAGATGATATTACACACCTCTGGAGCAGGAGGGGTTTGAACCCAAGGACACTACCGTTGCATCAGAATCCCCATGGGAATACTGTAGTTGGATCTTTGTTGACGGATGCATGCACAATGACTGAATGGCCTCCATCTCAGCTCTAAATATCTTTGAGTCTAGGACAAAAAAATTAGAATGTTGCTCCCTATTCAACATGACAAGTGCTGAAAGGTAAACTTGGTCAGTAAAAATTATGTAGAATTATGTTCTGCCCAGCATAAGAGGCACAATGCATTCGGTTCCAGTGATTGAGTTTGAGTTGATTTATTATTGTGAAAAGTGTTGCTTTGTGTGCTAACAGGCAGATCATCAGGGTAGCAGAAAAACAGTGCAGAATACAGTGTTACAGAAGCAGAGAAGGTGGCAGAGAGAGAGAGATCAACATTAACATTTGACAGATTTGTTCATAAGTCTGATAGCATTGAGGAAGAAGTTGTTCTTGAACCTGTGCATATGTGCATTCAAACTTTTACATCTTCTGCCTGAAGGAAGAGATTGGAAGAGAGTAGAGCTGGGGTGGGAAGGGTCTTTGATTACGTTGGTTGCTTTCCTGAGGCGGCAGGAAGTATAGATGGAGTCAACACGCATTCTTTTGTGAGATGGACTGGGCTACATTCACAACTCTATACTTTCTTGCAGTCTTGCTGTACCATGCTATGATGCATCCAGATAGAAAATGTTCTATGATGCATCCATAAAATGGGTGTCTTTGTGGATATGTTGAACTTCCTTAGCCTCTTGAGGAAGCTTTCTTAAATGTCGTGCCGACGCGGGCAGACCAGGACATGTTCCTGGTGATCATCATTCCCAGGAGGACTGAACCATCTCTACCTCAGCACCATTGATTCAGACAGGGGCGCTCCCTCCACTCCACTTCCTGAAGCCAATGACCAGCTCCTTTGTCTTGCTGACGTTGATGGAGACATTGCTCACCTTACACCATTCAGCCAAGTTTTCAAACAATAACGAGACAGAGTTTGAGCTCTGACCTACAATGATGGTGTCGTCAGCAAACTGAAGTTGGAGTGGAATTGGCCACACAGTTGTGAGTGTATCAGGAGTATAGTAGGGATCTGAATACAGAGCCTGAGGGGCACCTGTGTTGAGGATGGAGGTACAGGAGGTGTTGTCACCTATGCTTATGGTCTATGGGTCAGGAAGTTAAGGATCCAGTTACAGATGTGGCAGCCGGGTCCAAGATCTGTGTTTAGAGAGGAGTTCCTTTGTATTATGGCATTGATGGTGGAATTATAGTCAATAAGTAGGAGCCAGACGTAGGTATTCTTGTTATTTATATGTTCCAGGGATGAGTGTAGGGCCAGGGAGATGGTGTCTTCTGAGGACCTACTGTGCCATGAGGTAAATTTCAAAGGATCAAGGCAATATGGTAGGCTGGAGCTGATGGTGAGCCATGACTAACCTCTAAAAGCACTTCATAATTATGGAGGTCAGAGCCACTGAACGGTAGTCATTGACACAAAGTGCATGACGTCTTTTTGGCACCAGGATGATGGTGATTTTAGTGAAGCAAAGGGGGACTTCACTAGAGTCATAGAGATGTTCAGCAAGGAAACAGACCCTTCAGTCCAACTCATCCATGCCAACCAGATATCCAAAATTAATCTAGTCCCATTCACCAGCACTTAGCCCATTTCCTTCCAAACCCTTTCTTTTCATATATCCATCCAAATGCCTTTTAAATGCTGTAATTGTACCAGCCTCCACCACTTTCTCTGGCAGCTCATTCCATACATGCACCACCCTCTGCGTGAAAACATTGCCCCTTAGGTCCCTTTTATATATTGACCCTTTCATCCTAAACCTATGTCCACTAGTTCTGGACTCCCCTACCCCAGTGAAAAGACTTTGCCTATTTATCCTATCCATGCCCCTCATGATTTTATAAACCTCTAAAAGATCACCCCTCACGACTCCGATGCTCGAGGGAATACAACCCCAGCTTCTTCCTGTAGTTCAAACCTTCAACGCTGTCAACATCCTTGTAGATCTTTTCTGAACCCTTTCAAGTTTCACAACATGCTTCCTAGAGGAAGGAGGCCAGAACTGCACGCAATATTCCAAAAGTGGCCTAACCTGTACAACTACAACACGACCTCTCAAGTCCTATACTCAATGTTCTGACCAATAAAGGAAAGCATAGCAAACACATTCTTCACTATCCCATCTACCTGCAACTCCACTTTCAATCAACTATGACCCTGCAACTCCAAGGTCTCTTTGTTCAGCAACATTCCATAGGACGTTACCATTAAGTGTATACATCTTGTTCTGATTTGCTTTTCCAAAGCATAGCATCTCCCCACACATTTAGGAAAACGCCAGAAGAATCACCAGCTGCAACAGAACTCAGGCTATCCAGCTGAAGATACTTCATAGGGCCCATATAGCACCGGATCGATTGGCAAAATTTAAGGCAGGAGCATCTCCAAAGTGTCCCAAATGTGAAATAGAGGTGGGCACTCTTGTATATTGCCTATGGACCTGTCATAAGATCCGTAGATACTGGACTAAAGTAGCAAGTACCCTGACAGAAATTTTAGCAACGGAAATTAAAGTGGACCCTGTATCTCTCCTTTTGGGCTTTTCGAACTTACCCTCCCTGGATATGCACGGGAAGAGATTATTTTCTATTCTCTCTTTTTGTGCAAGGAAAAAAATATTTTGGTAAACTGGGTGGCTGAGGGACCCCCTGGACTTTCAAATTGGCACAGATTAATTATGGCTGAAAATGTGTTGCTGGAAAAGCGCAGCAGATCAGGCAGCATCCAAGGAGCAGGAGAATCGACGTTTCGGGCATGAGCCCTTCTTCAGAAATGAGGAGAGTGTGCCAAGCAGGCTAAGATAAAAGGTAGGGAGGAGGGACTTGGGGGAGGGGCGTTGGAAATGCGATAGGTGGAAGGAGGTTAAGGTGAGGGTGATAGGCTGGAGTAGGGGTGGGGGTGGAGGGATCAGGAAGAAGATTGCAGGTTAGGAAGGTGGTGCTGAGTTCGAGGGTTGGGACTGAGACAAGGTGGGGGGAGGGGAAATGAGGAAACTGGAGAAATCTGAGTTCATCCCTTGTGGTTGGAGGGTTCCTAGGCAGAAGATGAGGCGCTTTTCCTCCAGCCGTCGTGTTGCTATGGTCTGGCGATGGAGGAGTCCAAGGACCTGCATGTACTTGGTGGAGTGGGAGGGGGAGTTGAAGTGTTGAGCCACGGGGTGGTTGGGTTGGTTGGTCCGGGTGTCCCAGAGGTGTTCTCTGAAACGTTCCGTAAGTAGGCAGCTTGTCTCCCCAATATTGAGGAGGCCACACCGGGTGCAGCAGATGCAGTAAATGATGTATGTGGAGGTGCAGGTGAATTTGTGGCGGATGTGGAAGGATTCCTTGGGGCCTTGGAGGGAAGTAGGGGGGGAGGTGTGGGCGCAAGTTTTGCATTTCTTGCGGTTGCAGGGGAAGGTGCTGGGAGTGGAGGTTGGGTTGGTGGGGGGTGTGGACCTGACAAGGGAGTCACTGAGGGAGTGGTCTTTTCGGAACGCTGATAGGGGAGGGGAGGGAAATATATCCCTGGTGATGGGGTCCATTTGGAGGTGGCGGAAATGACGACGGATGATGTGATGTATATGGAGGTTGGTGGGGTGGTAAGTGAGGACCAGTAGGGTTCTTTCCTGGTGGCGATTGGAGGGGCGGAGGAGCGGGAAGTGGAGGAGATGTGGTGGAGAGCATCGTCGATCAGGTCTGGGGAGAAATTGCGGTCTTTGAAGAAGGAGGCTATCTGGGTTGTTTGGCATTGGAACTGGTCCTCCAGGGAGCAGATGCGGCGGAGACGAAGGAATTGGGAAAATAGGATGGCGTTTTTACAGGGGGCAGGGTGGGAGGAGATGTAATCCAGGTAGCTGTGGGAGTCGGTTGGTTTATAGTAAATGTCCGTGTTGATTCGGTCGCCCGAGATAGAAATGGAGAGGTCGAGGAAGGGGAGGGAGGAGTCTGAGACGGTCCAGGTAAATTTGAGGTCGGGGTGGAAGGTGTTGGTAAGTGGATGAACTGTTCAACCTCCTCGTGGGAGCACGAGGCAGTGTTAATACAGTCATCGATGTAGCGGAGCAAAAGGTGGGGGGTGGTGCCAGTGTAGCTGCAGAAGATGGACTGTTCCACATATCCTACGAAGAGCCAGGCATAGCTGGGGCCCATGCGGGTGCCCATGGCTACTCCTTTGGTTTGGAGGAAGTGGGAGGATTGAAAAGAGAAGTTGTTCAGAGTGAGGACCAGTTCAGTCAGTCGAAGGAGGGTGTCAGTGGAAGGGTACTGGTTGGTACGGTGGGAAAGGAACAAGCGGAGGGCTTTGAGTCCTTCGTGATGGGGGATGGAGGTGTGCAGGGACTGGATGTCCACGGTGAAGATAAGGCGTTGGGGACCGAGGAAGCGAAAATCATGGAGATGGTGGAGGGCGTGGGTGGTGTCCCGAGTGTAGGTGAGGAGTTCTTGGACTAAGGGGGAGAGGACCGTGTCGAGGTACGCAGAGATGAGTTTGGTGGGGCAGGAGCAGGCTGAGACAATGGGTTGGCCGGGGCAGTCAGGTTTGTGGATTTTAGGCAGGAGGTAGAAACGGGCGATGCGGGGTAGTGGGACTATGAGGTTAGAGGCGGTGGATGGGAGATCCCCTGAGGTGATGAGGTTATGGATGGTCTGGGAGATGGTTTGATGGTGGGAGGTGGGGTCACAGTCAAGGGGGCAGTAGGAGGAGGTGTCCATGAGCTGGCATTCAGCCTCAGCGGTGTAAAGGTCGGTGCGCCAAGCTACTACCGCGCCTCCATTGTCTGCAGGTTTGATAGTAATGTCGGTGTTGGAAGGCTGCATGTTCTGAGGGTGAGAGGTTGGAGTGGGTGAGAGGGGTGGACAGGTTGAGGTGGTTAATGTCGCGGCGGCAGTTGGCTATGAAGAGATCGAGGGCGGGTAAGAGGCCAGCATGAGATGTCCAGGTGGATGGGGTGTGTTGGAGGCGGGAGAAGAGGTCGTCAGAGGGTAGGCGAGAATCCTGATTGAAGAAGTAGGCATGGAGGCGAAGGCAGTGGAAGAATTGTTCGATGTCTCGCCGCGTGTTGAACTCGTTAATCCGAGAGCGTAGGGGGATGAAGGTGAGGGCATGCAGGACCTTGGACTCCTCCATCGCCAGACCATAGCAACACGATGGCTGGAGGAAGAGCGCCTCATCTTCCGCCTAGGAAACCTCCAACCACAAGGGATGGACTCAGATTTCTCCAGTTTCCTCATTTCCCCTCCCCCCACCTTGTCTCAGTCCCAACCCTCGAACTCAGCACCACCTTCCTAACCTGCAATCTTCTTCCTTACCTCTTCGCCCCCACCCCCACTCCAGCCTATCACCCTCACCTTAACCTCCTTCCACCTATCGCATTTCCAACATCCCTCCCCCAAGTCCCTCCTCCCTACCTTTTATCTTAACCTGCTTGGCATATTCTCCTCATTCCTGAAGAAGGGCTCATGCCCGAAACGTCAATTCTCCTGATCCTTGGATGCTGCCTTACCGCTGCGCTTTTCCAGCAACACATTTTCAGCTCTGATCTCCATCATCTGCAGTCCTCACTTTCTCCTAACAGATTAATTATGGGATGTATTCCCCTTGACTTCCTTACAAATATGGTGCACTGAAAGACCGAATTATTGCATAAAATATGGCAGCCCTTCTTGAATTACATAAATACAGATATTTCGGCCATCCTAACAAGGGCTTTTATTTAATTGAGATTGCGAACCTGGCTGGTCCGGGGCCCCTTGGGAGAGGAATCCCACACGAATACGGGTTTTGTTACATTTGATGTTAACACATTCCAAGCATGTATCTCACTATTCAATTTCTGTGTTATCCTTTTTATTTCTTCCTCTTATTTGAATAATGTAAGAGACTTAATTATACACTCTGGTTAGTTGTAGGTTAGATTAGTAGTTAGTTGAGTTTTGTTTTTTTTTCCTCTCGGTATTTTTCTTTTGTCAATTTTGGTTATTATTTATTTAAGATTTAATTGTATTTCAATGTTTGTACTTGAGAGTTTTGTTTATTTTTGTAAACTTGTAAAAATGTTAAATTTCCAATAAAAATATCTATTTAAAAAAAAGGAACAGCAGCTAATGAACCTAAAGGACCCTATACCAAAAACCAGCAAAACAAATCTAATTTACAAAATGCCACGCAAGGACTGTAACAAACATCGAACAGACAAGCAGAAAACTAGCCATCATGATACTGAATACCAACTAGCCACCAAAAGACGACCCACTATCACGAATATCCTTATATATAGACAAAGAGGGATACCACTTTGACTGGGACAACATATCCATCATAGGACAGGCTAAACATACACATGCATGGGAATTTGTAAAGGCCTAGCATTCAAACTGGAACTCCATCAATAAACACCAATCTATGGTTGAACCCCATTTACCTACCTCTGAGAAAAAGAACCCACCTTCAGAGACCAAGACACACAAATAGAAAGCGGGACAGAACACTGTACTTCACTGGAGGCTCACTGATGATGTTACTCAGCATGGTGATGAAATGTCTCAAAACAAACTAGCCAGCACAGCAAGCAAACTTACAACCTGAGCCTCAACGTGAGTTACAAATCGCAAATACCTCAGTGTGAATATTTTCTTCATACAAAGCTCTTATAAAAGAGGAATAAGTAATTGAGAAGAAATAGAGCATTACAGCGCAGTACAGGCCCTTTCGTCCTTGACTACATAATCAAGAAGGAATCCAAACAACAAAACTTGAAGGAATGCCAACTTCCAAGGCACTTGCCAGGTTGGCTATCAGATCCATTGGTACAGAATTACACAGAAATTGTTTGATCAGCTTATAACTTGCGACTCAACAATCTATATTGGAATTGCTCTTCATACAAGCAGTAGTTCTAATCTTGTAATCTCCTTATTTCAATATCCCTTCATTCCTTTTGAATGCATAGGAGAATTTTCTGCATTCACATGTTCATGAATCAATAAGAGGTGGGCCATGTTAGATTTACTCCTGAGTAAGGAGCCAATTGGTGATTCACAAACATTTACCTAATAGTGACCATATCATTAAATTCAATGTAGCCTTCGAAATAATTGATTTTAACATATTGGTTCCTCAGGAAAGGATTGACATAAAAGTATAGCTAATTTAGTACCAGTTTTGGACACTACACTGAAACCTACTTATCAGGCATTCAAGAAATGAGTGAGGGAGAATATTTACTTATATTTCAAAACATATTGCTTTCCTGTTCTTTGCATGAAGTCTTTCCTTCGCAAGGGGGTTGGTTAGCTCAGTTGACTGGATGGCTGGTTTGTAAAGCAGAGTGATGCCAACACAATGGATTTAATTCCTGTACCAGCTATGGAGGACTCTCCTTCTCAACACCACCCCCTATTCAGAGGCAAAGCAAACCTTTGGTTAAACCACCACTAAACATCTCTCTTTCTCTTTAGTGAGAAAGCAGTCTTAGAGTCCTGTAAGACTATGTCAACTTAACCTTAATCTTTCACATTCATTACTCCTGCCCATACATCACATCCTAATCAACACTGAGTACGGTGATCTCTACATGTGATGCGAGATTTAATGCAGTACTGTTGAAAGAATGCCATCTAAAACAACTTAGGAGCACACCATTTATCTTAAATGAATGATGGACCTAAGATACATGAAGGATACATTCTGAGATCATGATCGACTTAGGCAGAAGGCAATGCATACTTAAAAATCTGTAGCTTTCATGCTTTATACTGAAATTACTTGTTTGTTAAGTGATGTTGATAGATAGCTAACAGAAAATAGCTTTGAAGAATACTAATTTGCTAAAATATCAAAATCTAGAATGTATGGTGAATCATTACAAGAATAATTAGGCTAAAGGATTCCGCAGGAAATAAAGTTATGGCGGAAGGCATCCATTTAGTGTGAATCTGCATTTTCAGAAAGTAACAATGTACTTAAAGACACCGAAAGATATAGAATTTGGAGATCAGGGAGAAGGTGGGGTTGAAGTACAAGACCAGCCATGAATATACTGAATAGTAGAATATAGTTATAATTCTTATGTTCCATCAGAAAATTTCGGCTAAATCAAGTCCCAAATGTAGCAAGCAATTTCCTTGTATCTGGAAATATATTTGACACAAGCCAAAGGAAGTGTACATGTGCTGTTCAGACCTGATCTTTTATTTTGCTCCTGAATCATTAAATAGTCTAGACAACTGGAGAAACTGCCTTCATGTATGGAAATTCAGAAGCAGACTAATAATGCTTCAGTTCCTGTATTAAACAAGTGTAAATTTGGCTCAGTTAGGGGTTCTTACACCCGAGACAAAGTCAATTATTTCAAGTTCCACTGTAGAATTTGAGCAGTCGAGGCATTGTTTGAAGTGCAGTTTCTCAATGGACATACAATATTTAAATGTGAAAGTGAGGACTGCAAATGCTGGAGATTAGAGTCAAGATTAAAGTGGTTCTGGAAAAGCACAGCAGATCAGGCAGCACCCAAGGAGCAGGAAAATTGACATTTCAGGCAAGAGCCCTTCATCAGGAACGTTGATTTTCCTGCTCCTTGGATGTTGCCTGATCTGCTGTGCTTTTCCAGAACCATTCTAATCTTGACACAATATTTCATGACATTATTTGAAAGAGCAGGGATATCTGTGGGGACCAAGTCTAAAACACAAACAAATGAACGATTTATTTATCTCATTAGGGCTTTTGGGACCGTGCCGTATGCAAATTTAAAAATAATCATAATTGTCGTGGTAATTGAAAACAAATCAATTAGAGAAGAATGCTTTACATAACAAAGTTTGTAGTAGGATATAAAGTCATTAATCAAGTAGCTATGTAGTAGACTAGTGATGAATATGGAAGAACTAAGTTGAAGTTTTACTATAAAGATTAAAGCAAATATATTCTGGAATGTGAATTGCGCCTCTCAAAAACAGGATTAATGAACAGTTGTTATAGCTTCCAAGGCTCCGCCATCCTGTTACAACATATCAACTCCACTTTAAACAAGAGTTAGTAGTGAAAATCAAAATTCAAATATCAGATAACAATTTTGAACGCAAATATATAGACTTCAAAAATGATTGAAATGCATTTTACCCAGTCATCACTTCCAAATGTAGTTGTCCAGACACAGTTAAGAAGGAAGGAACATCAAAGAAAGGAGTATTCTCATGCTTTTCAGCTGTTCTGCTTGCAGGCTGAAACAAGATATAAACAAATACTTGAATTAAGCATCATTTAATATTTACTTCATATTTAATGATACTTAAATTAGAATCTAAATTTGGTGGTTGAAAGATGATGTATGGTTTCAAATTATTTTTGAAATTTTTGCATATGAAAGGAGGAATAGATTTAATTGCTCCACCAGCTCTTCCAACCCTCTAACATCTTTATGTGGTCTAACTAGCACTGGAAAGACAGTGAGTCATTATTTTAAGCCCCTGTCTGAAGTTCCATATCCTCATCATTGGTCTCCCTGATTACCACCATTGGCTTTAGCTTCAGACCGTTCTGAACCTGACATCCATTTCAGTTCCAACTGAACTTCAATCCCATATCCTCCCCATCATACAACAGCACATCTTTACAAGTTTACTATTCCCACCTCAGCTTACCTACTACTGAAGCTTGCACTATTCTTTTAGCACCTCTGGACTTGGCTGTCTTTCAATGTGATCTTTCTCATCCTCCAATGTCTAAGTGTCAACTCAACTGCCTCTTTTTTTATGTGCACCAAGTTTCCCATCCATCATTCCTGATCCACAATAGTCTGAGCCCTAAAATGTTTCAGCAGTGTTTAAGTACAGTAGTCTTATATGTTGTCCTTCTCTATCTCAGCAACATCCCCCAATCCAAGGCCCTTCTGTAACCAAACATTGGTCTACATTTTCTGACGGTCAGACAGTTGTTATACCACTGTAGATAGGAGTTGTACATGGGGACCCTGCGCATGGGGAACACTCATTGTAGCAGACAATGAAGAAATTGCCAGAAAACTGAAGATTTTACAGGCCAAGTTCTGTACGCCTGGAGCCTTTTGAAAGCACTAATTCAGAATCTGAGAATTCAGAGGACTCCACTTCAGAATAACAAATCACATGACATCATTACTTACCTCAGACAACCCCAAAAACACCTTCTCCACACCACACGCGTCCCCCCCCCACCCCAATATTTTCACTCTACTATTCCACTGGCACCCAAACCCATGCGATCCCTCCAGACTCCCTTTCTTCTGCTCCAGACACAACATCCTACCTTGGGACCTGAGGACTTCTCACTACTACTGTTCACCATGCTCCTCTCACTCCCCCTTCCTCCACTCCAAACCTCACCCCTTGCTCCGAATCCAATTTGCCTTCGTGCATACAACCCATCCCACCATAAACCTGCCACTGGACCAGAGCCTGAGTGGAATTGGATTTGCTGTTGTCACATATAGAGTGAAAGGTGTTGCTGTGCAGATTGATCCTATCAGAGTGCATCAGGGTAGCAGCACAGAGCACAGAATACATTGTTACAGCTGCAGAGAAGGTGGCAGCAGGGAGGGATAGAGAGCAAAAGATCGGTTCAAAAGCCTGGTAGCAGTAGGGAAGAAGCTGTTCTTGAATCTGTTAGTACATGTAGGCTGGAAGAGGGTATAACCATGTTGGAGGGGTGTTTGATTATATTGGTCACTTTCCTGACGTAGTGGAAAATACAGATGGAATCAGTTGCTAGAAGGCTGGCTTGCGTGATAGTAGTCTGTAATCTCAACTCTTTGTACTTTGTTGCAGTCTTGAGAAGCGCAGTTGCCATACCACGCTGCGATGCATCCAGACAGAATTCTTCCTATGGTGCATCCATAAAAATTGGTAAGAATTTCCTTCGCCTCCTGAGGAAAGAGAGATATTTGTGTGTTTTCTTGACTGTTGCGACGATGTGGGTGGACCAGGACAGATTACTGATGATCATCACTCTCAGGAACTTGACGCTGTCGACCATCTCCACCTCAGCACTATTGATGCAGACAGAGGCTTGCCCTCCTCTCCGCTTCCTGAAGTCAATGACCAGCTCCTTGTTTTGCTTATGTTGATGGAGAGATCATTGTCTTCACACTATGCCATTAACCATGCACTCATTTTCCTATACTCTCTATCTCGTCATTGCTCGAGATTTGATTTACAACGGTGGGTTGTCAGCAAATTTGTAAATGAAGCTGGTGCAGAATTTGGCTAACAGTCACAAGTGCATAAAGAAGTATAGTAGGGTGCTGAGTATACAGCCTTGTGGGCCAGTGATTGAGAATTATGGCAGAGGTGGTGTTGTTGCCTCTTCTAACCGATTGCAGTCTATGGGTCAAGAAGTCAAGAATCCAGTTACAGAGGAGGGGAGCCAGACCAGACTTCTTCCACCCACTCCAATCTGCCCTAAACATACATTACTTCCCTGCTCACCTCCCCTTACCAACTTGCATCCTGTTGTTCGAACTTCATGTGCTTACCAGTTGTCAAAGTGGTTGCCTGTGATTCCATTAAAATAACAGCATATTTCAGTTGATTACTTTGAAATCGGCATGGTTTGCCTTCCTCAGAGTTTCGCACAAGAGAGAACAATCTGAACGCACCGCACTTTAGGGAAACCCGCAGTGGAATCTCCTGTCAAAAATGCAGAATGTCCTCTTTTTATATAAAAAAAGGATAGATGGAGGGAGAAGCTGCACGAGACTGCACTGCTTGGAAAATCCAGCCAAAACGTCCCTCAGTTGCCGTGATCCCACACACAAATTATTTTCCTAATGCCCCATTTTTAAAAAATGAACTTTCTTCTTAATCCTTGGCTACGACCATTTCTTCAACGTTTTTCTGGCCAATCCTGCTAACAGCCCTTTTTATTGTCATTTCCTTAAAAACAATATCAAACTTCAGTTCAAATTCTGTTTGGACATTTTTCTGTTAAAGACCACTAAAATAGGCTGTTAGTGTAGTAAATTCAAACAGTTTTGCTTATAATTTATACGTGCAAATGTAAACTGAAAACCTTATTTAGTCATTTTTATTTCACTGCAGGACAGAGTTCCAATATGACTTAGCTTGAATATTAATTGAACACTGCAACATTATCTATCCAGCTTTCCTGATATGTAGTTCTTCAAAATTCCCTGAAAAGTGAGATGTTTGAAAATGCATTTGTTAATGGGATGTGGACACAGGTGGCAAGACCAAGTCATTGCCTATTTCAAACTGTCCTTCAGGTGGTGGTGGTGATGATGAGCTGCCTTAACAGAATCATAGAATCCCTACAGTGTGGAAGCAGGTCATTCAGACTATCGAAGAGGACATATGTTTAGGGTGAGAGGGGAAAGATATAAACAGGACCTAAGGGGCAACCTTGTCACACAGAGGGTAGCGCATGTATGGAATGAGCTGCCAGAGGGAGTGGTGGAGGTTGATAATAATTGTGGCAAAAGCATCTGAATCAGTATATGATTAGGAAGGGTTTCAAGGGATATGGGCCAAGTGCTGGCAAATAGGACTAATTAGCTTAGGTTACCTGACTGGCATGGAAAGTTGAACTGAGGGTTTGTTTCCATGCTGTACGTTTCTATGACTATGACTCTCCAAAGAGCATCCCACTCAGACTCACCACATCCCTGGAACCCTTTTCCCATGACTAACTCATCTACCGTGCATATTCCTGGACACTGTGGGCATTTTGCCATGGAGAAAACGGGGACTCAGATTCTGGAGATCAGAGTCGAAAAATGTGGTGCTGGAAAAGCACAGCTGGTCAGGCAGCAGCTGAGGAGCAGAAGAGTCGACATTTCAAGCATAAGCTCTTCTTCAGGAATGTGGCCATTTTACCATGGGCAATCCTCAAACTGCTGATCTTTGGACAATGGGAGGAAGACAGAGAATGCGCAGTAAAGCCAGGCAGACACGGGGAGTATGTGCAAATTCCACACAGACCGCTGCCCGAGTGTGGAATCAAACCCATACCCCTGGCACTGTTAGGCGGCAGTGCTAACCACTGTGCCATGCGGTCCTTTTTCAAACGTGCTTTTCTAAACTGCTATCATCCTTGGGGTGCAGTTACACCCACAGTGGTGTTAAGAAGGATTGCAGAACTTTGACCCAGTGAAACTAAGTCAGGATGATGTGCAGCTTTATGGGCAACTTGCAGGTGGATTTCCCATGCTCTTCCTGCCCTAATCACTCAGTAGAGATACTGGCTTTTAGAAGGTGCTGTACAAACGTGGGTATGTGAACATCTCATTTCAATTGACTTAAGAATTATTTTTTGCAGAGTTGTTAAACAATTCGCTGATACCTGCATCCAAAAGTTGTGATTTATTTTGCACTTATGCCAATTTAAATCCAAGTGATTTAAAAGCAATTGTATGGACATGCAGAGAAGATGAAACATATTACTAAAATTTCATAAAAAGCCATGCACAGCATTCATTGTAACCAGCTGAACAGATATGGCAGATTAATGCAGATCAAGAGCATAATCCTTGCAGTGCATCCACTTCAAACAGTTGCTTATGTGATTGATTACAGATTTTATTTGGCAAGCCTTTGCAATGTTTGCAGGCATCAAACAAACAGCACAGTAACCGAAAATGTTAAAAGCCTTCCAGCTAGTCCAAAGTAAAATCTTAATGACGAATGTGCAGTTCTTTTCCATACTCCCATGAGCTTTACTCCATTTGTTTTACTAAAATGAATTGAAGACTTCATGAAAGAGCATTTATGATTCATAAAAGAGCCACACAAACAATAATTTCTTATTTAATGGTATCATGTGCACTATACGCAGAGAATAGTAAAGGAATATGATCTCATAAACTAAATACTCAATAAGATAATCATACAATATTAAATAAATTGTAATAATAGGTTCAAACACATAATATTAAACCACTGTTTGACATTTTGTTGCTGATTGACTTACCAAGCATGGACTATTTCCTATTATTAAGTAGCAAAGTGATTAATCTGTACAATCAGTATGACAAACATACAAAAAATCAAAAACATGAAGTTTTGATTGAGCTGCAGCACTGATTTGCCGTCACGAAAATAAAGCTGTATAGTGAGTTGATGATAATGCTCATTAAAACATGCTGTCACCATCTTGTGGCATCAATGAATCATTGCATGAAATTTACCACTGCCTCTGTGAAACATACATTTTCTTTAAGTCATTGTTTATTTTTGCAATTGGTGAAACTACAAAACAACTAACTGAATTCTAAAATCTAAAAAAAGCAAATAATCCAAGATCACTTACTTCCACTAGCTGACTTCCAACAACTTAAGTCGTACGAGTTAGTAAAGGATGTGGGTACATGGGTCTGAGGGGGAGGCAATGGCCTAATGTTATTATCATTGGACTCCAGATAATCCAGAGACCCAGATAATGTTCTGGGGGGTCCAGGTTTGAAACCCACCATGGCAAATGGTCGTCTTTGAATTTAATACAAGAAAAATCTGGAATTAAAGGTCTAATGGTGATCACAAATCCATTGTTGATAGTTTAAAAAAAACCCTTCTGAGCCACTCATGTCTTCAGGGAAGGAAGCTGCCACCCTACATGTGACTCCAAATCAACAACAATGTGGCTGACTCTTGACTGCCCTCTGGATTAACTGCAATTAGGGATGTGCAAAAAATGATACCCTCATACAATGAATAAAGCAATAATAAATATCTGGAATTAAAGCTAGGACTCTAATAATGACCATGAAACCATTATAGATTGCTGTAAAAACCCAACTGGTTGATTAATGCACTTCTGGGAAGAAAAATCTGCCATCCCCACCTAGTCTGGCCTTCATGGGACTTCAAGAACTTCAATATGGTCAACTCCTAACTTCCCTGTAAAACAGCCTTAAAGACAAAAAAAAACTGCAGATGCTGGAATCCAAAGTAGACAAGCAAAAAGCTGGATGAACACAGCAAGCCAGGCAGCATCAGGCGTTGGAGAAGTTGATGTTTCGGGTATAACCCTTCTTCACAAATGGAGGTGGGGTAGGGGGAGCTGCAGATAAAGGAGGGAGGGAGGGTTTAGGGTAGGGAGAGGAATGGAATTGTGAGGTAGTGATAGGAGAATACAGGAGGTAGGTATGACATGGTTGGTCAATGGGAAGAATAAAATGGCCCAGCAAATCTTTCAGTCCTGTCGACCCACTAGAAAGTTTAATGAAAGGAATTACGCGGGATGGGCTACCAGCATTGACCATGGCACTGGAAACAATGACACACACAGTGCTGTTGAGCTTGCAAGGTCCTTCATATTAACATCTGAGGCTTTTGACAAAATTGGGAGAGTTGTACATTGACTCTAGATCCTATGAAGTCTCGTGATATCAGGTCAAATTTCCTGCTGTTCATCTCCCAGGGCACTTCAGTTATCAAACAGTACTCCTCTGTGTTGAACACTACTTGCAGGAAGCACTGAGGTGCTCAGGGCACAGAAAGCGCTCTGATTTTAGGGGCCATCACCAAGAGTGACTCACTAGCATTTGACTAATTCAGCAGGGTAAGTCCTAAGTGACACAGCTGTCAGATAGGGTCTATGGAAGGTGGTGAGGTTATCAACAGACAGAATAACTGATTTAACCTCCTCTTCACCAGTATTCTTACTGCAAATAACATTATTAGTAGGAGTGACCACTGCACAGACTCTTGGAGATAAATCCTACTTATTCATTGACTATACCATTCATTGTGTTCTGTGGGACCACCAGCGTGCTAAATGGGATGGATTTCAAACAGATCTAGCATCTCCAGAGTGGGCATCTACGAGGTAATGGAGATCACCAGCACAGGTATTCAAACAAATTGTAACTTCATCACCCAGCATATTCCCTGCTGCACCTTTATCAATCAACAGAGGAATCAATCTCAGTTTAAGGAAGGAGAACATGCTAGAGCAGCACAAAGAATAACTATAAACGAGGTGTCAACTTGAAGAAGTGACAACACAGGGTGACTTGCATGTCAAATGGCAGAAAGGGCACGGAATAGACAGAATTACATGAACTGACAATCAACAGATCAAACCTAAGATTACAACTGTACTATGTCCAGTTCTGAATGGTGTTAGGCAATCCAACAACTCACTGGAAGTGATGGTTTCACAAATATCCCTATTTTCAGTGATGGGGTAGCCCAGTTTAACAGCACAAAATGGCTGAACCATTTGCAAACATCTGTAGCCACAAGTGCCAAGTGGACAACTGATCTTGGTTAGAGCTGTTAATCTTTAGCTAAATCAATTCATTCCACACATCGAGAACTGGCTGAAGGCACCAGGTTATTGCCAGGGCTGTGGGCCCTGACAACATGCCGAGAAAATACTAATTTTGTACTCCAGAACTGGTTAAGACCCTAATGAAACTGTTTCAGTAAAGCCACGATGTATACTTTAACTTAATGAAGTGGTCTTTCACTGATACATACACGCACAATGCTGCAGATTTTACTTCTAATAATGAAATAGAATTTTATTAACAAAGTAAAAGATGATAAAGTAGAACAAGCCAAAATAAAAAATTGCTCACATATGTCCTATCCAGAAACGAAAAGGACAAATCTAATCTGGCCAGCAACTAACCATTCAGTTTGTCACTAAATTAATTGGTTACTATAGGATTTTTCAATGTTTGTACATTAGTACTAAGAGAAATTTTGCATTAAAAAAAGCAGTCTACACAATGTCTATTTCTGGACAGTACTTACTTCAATTTGGAAGAGTTCGCCAGCTCCTTCACAATCGTTTGATGTTATTATGGGCGTGTGTATATGAACAAACCCATTATTCTGTAATTTTAAACAAAGTTGAAAGTAGTTACAATGTATTCAGTTGTTAACTCTGTTCTGCACACTACTAGGAGCTGTTTGAAAGAACCAAGACAAATTTTGTTAGCATCTGTTGATCTGTAAATCTGTCATTCAGATTGTTTTGAAGAAACTTGATTTAGTTTGCACCTACACCAATGACAACAACTGGATTTAATTTAGTCATTACAGACTTCAATATTGGACAGTAGCAAAACTTCCCTAAGGAAGGCTTGGACTTGAGAAGTAAGAAATTGATTTCACTTGCATTATCTGAAATCAACCTGCAGTAGATAATCCTAACAGAAAACAAATGTCAAACACAACCAGCAGATCCATTGCCTATTACTTCCAATTTACAGCGGGAAATAAAGTTCAAAAAGCTTTAAAAAGGAAGAACATAGCAGTAAATGTTAAACAAATGTGTAATGTGAGATAGAAAATAAATTCTATTTCCATGACTTAGTACTTAACTAGTTGATAGGTTATGATGCGCAAATGTTAACTCCTCTTCTCCCTACAAATGATGCTTGACTTGCTGAATACTTCCAATATTTTCTATTTTTTTAACTAGACACAGAAATTGGAACCAAAATTCTGGAATTCCCTCCCCAGTAGCATTGTCGGTATACCTACACCAAATGGACTGCAAATACTGATGTTGCCAGCAACAGTCGCATCCAGTAAAAAAAAAGGAATAGTACTGAGTTTGACTCATATGGAATCTAGCAAAAGAAACCAAGGCTCAGGTGGCATTACTGCTCTGATCTGTTGCTGTCTGGGCAGGGCCCTCTTCACTACTCATTTTCCTGTTTATCTGAGCAAATATCAGCAATTATTTTACCTATGATTGGTATCAGGGAAGTATAGAGTACCTATGAAGGGGATATGGGCAAGGGATGGGCTGCAAATGAGTCGAGAAGCTTATATGGAGTGAAAGATTAAGGGAGTATAACAAGGACAGTGAATTCAGAAGTTACCCTGATGAGGAATTGAGACAGATGGTAAAATCGCCAAGGTTGCTACGTCGCTTGCTGCAGAAGTTGAGGAAGGAAAACTGTGAAGACATCTGATTAAGAAATGCATTGTGGTGCCTATATGGGAAGTAGAGAATTAGGATTTTAAAGCCAAGGAGAGAGAGATTAAACAGGAAGAAGATGAAGGTGTCAGTGTAGGGGGAGACCAGTTAAAAGTGTAATTGGTGGCAAGTGCCACACAGCTTCTGCAGTGATCTGGGCAGAACAAATGGAAGAAGATATAGCCAGAAGGAATAAAAGAAAGATACTACAGTCACAGTCACAAGAGCAAGTTTTGTTCAATGGAGAAGGTATCAAGAGTCATCTGCCACGTTTGCAAGATCATTATGCTGATGCAATCATTCTCATAGGTTAATGGATTGCAAAAGGTTCATTCATAAGTGAATGAACATTTTGGAAGGACGCATGTAACACAGAAAGCACCAACCCACTTGCAGAATCCAGAGGATTAAAGCTGGAGGGATGAATGAGAAATTTGGCTAGAATATATCCCAGCAGGCAGGGTGGGAAGGAAAGATCAATGGGAGTAGATATATGCTTATGTCCGAAACGTTGATTTTCCGGTCCTTGGATGCTGCCTGACCTGCTGCGCTTTTCCAGCAACACATTTTTCAGCTCTGATCTCCGGCATCTGCAGAGCTCACTTTCTCCGAGAGGATTTGCAGGCCCTACTCATAAATAAGCAGTGGGGGTGAGGGGTTTTGGAAGGATCCCCATGAGGATGCCAAGAGAGTTCACAGGGAGGTTGTAGGCTTATCCAAAAGGGAATCAAACATAGATGGAGGGAGACTAGGAAAAGCAACTAGTGGGTTGGGAATTTTAGTTTTAGCTCTACTTTTTTCTCTGTAAGAAGAACGGACACGGGTTTTAAAATGTGAATTCTGTTTCAAAGTAAATGTTGTCTCACAGAATGTCACCACAAGTTATTGGTAATAATTAATTTTGTACTTGGTTGAAAATTCATCAGCACAAATTCTTAGCTGAGTAGGTCAGATTTCAAGAAAGCAGAATTCAGCAAAAAAAAACAGCAACTGTTAAATCTTAGAATTTCTACTTATGTGAACTTTCAAAAGGATGTACAGTAGCGCCTCGACTTACGAACTTAATCCGTTCCAGGACCCAGTTCGCAAAGCGAAAAGTGCGCGAACTGAAACAATTTTCCCATTGTTCGGATATTTCCGGAGTCTTTTCTTGTTTTGTCTCTTGGAGGTTGGTGATGCCATAAGAAAACGATGCAGAGAAACTTGTTTTTTTCTTTGTTGCAGAATTTTCCAAAAATGAGACATCACATTGTCATTTAAAATGTTCACTGCTCTGTGGTCACAGTTTTGTTAGGGTGATGCCTCTCAACAAAAGCCTGCACTTCACTCCATTTGCTACAAATGTCTTTAATTTGAACACTTGATATATCTTCCCTTTCTTCTTCCTCCTCTCCAAAACGCTCCTGCTGCATAACCTTCATCTGCTCCTGTGGCTATTCAACAAGATCTTCTGTGCTGAGTTCTTGTCTGTGGTCCTCCACCAGCTTCGCCACATCATCCTCATCGACCTCCAAGCCCATATTTTGGCCCAGGGTCACAATCTCGTTCACTACATTTACTGATGTCTCCTCCTCAAAACCCTCGAAGTCTCTCTCAGGTACACAATCTGGCCAAAGTTTCCTCCAGGTCAACTGCAACGTACGGAAAGAGACCTCGCTCCATGTCTTATCAATAAGGCTTATGCAGTGGAGGATATTGAAGTGGTTCTTCCAGTACTGACCAAAGGTCAAATCTGCATCATTGGTGACCTGGAAACACCTGGCGAACAGAGTCTTCGTATATAATTTTTTGAAATTTGCAATGACATTCTGGTCCATGGGTTGGATGAGAGGAGTGGTGTTGGGAGGAAGGAACTTTACCTTTATGAAGTCGTATTCAATGTCCAAGTCTTTTTCCAAATTTGGAGGATGGGCAGGAGCATTGTCCATTACTAGAAGACACTTAAGTGGCAAATTATTTGTTTCAAGATATTCCTGGTGCAAAAATTTCCGTCAACCATTCCATAAAAATCATTCGCGTGACCCAAGCCTTGCTATTCGCCGTCCACATTACCGGGAGTTTAGTCTTCAACACATTATTGCGTTTAAAAATACGGTGATTTTCAGAGTAGGAGACTAATAGAGGCTTAATCTTGCAATCCCCACTTGCATTCGTGCACAATAAAAGCGTTAACCTGTCCTTCATTGGTTTGTGGCCCAGTAGTGCCTTCTCTTCTTGGGTTATGTAGGTCCTTTTGGGCATTTTTTTTCCAGAAAAGTCCAGTTTCATCACAGTTAAAAACTTGATGTGAGACATAACCTTCATCTTCGACAAACTTATTGAATTCCTTCATAAAGTCCTCCGCTGCCTTTTTGTCCGAACTAGCCGCTTCTCCATGCCTTATTGCCCTATGGATTCCAATTCATCAACAAAATTTATCAAACCAGCCTCTGCTGGCTTTAAATTCCTCAATGCTAGCAGTACTTGTACTCGGCGGTGTCGCCAACAAATTATGGTGTATGTGTAGAGCCTTCTCGCAGATTATACTCTCGTTAACACTATCTCCAGCAAGCTCTTTTTCATTTATCCAAGCTAATAATAATTTTTCAACCTCATCTAACAATTTAGGCCTTTGCTTCGTTAAAACAGTCACTCCTTTAGCCACGTCAGCTGCCTTCAGTGCCTCTTTGTTCTTTAGGATAGTACAGATAGTCGATTTCGCCATGTCGTATTATACAGCGAGATCAGATACGTGAGCACCATTCTCGTGTTTAGCTATTATTTCCTTTTTAGTTTCTACAGTAATACGTTTAGGCTTCTTAACACCACTAACACTACCATTTTTCACTTTCTTGGGAGCCATAATGAGAGCTAATTTAATGCAAAAAAAAAAAAAAAGCGGAAGAATGCTTGGACGTTGGATGTTCACAGCGCACGTGCCAAAGATGAACTGATCACGCGGGGCCAGAGAGCTTTTGCATTCAAACCGCACGTAGAAAAGCAGAACAGTGACAATGAAACCATGGGCGTTTTGCATTCATATCTTGAATTTCGAACGTACTTTGAAGCAAAAGATTACTTACAATCCTGTTCATAAACCGATTTGTTCGTGAACGGGGTCGTTCGTATGTCGAGGTGCTACTGTATTTATAAAAAGGGGGTTTACCATTATTTACTTGTATAATAGAAATATTTGTACATATGGTACTCAACTTACTTTGAAAAACGAATGAATTGCTGTGGACGCTTCGCTTCGTATTCTGAGTAGTGAACTGAAAACATTTGTTTTGCAACGAAGATGAGGAAACTGTCTTATGTATTCCAGTGAATGCCTCTCCTTGATCTTGAACGGCAAATTCTATGATTAAATTTAAACACACAAAATAACTTTATAAGATTATTTTTCTCAGGCAAGTTTTGGTCTCTACCGTAAACAATATGTTTGAATTATTTGCAAGTTAACATACAGAATAGAACCAAAAATCAAAAACAAAATTAAAAATGTGGCAAAAACTGAGTATTGCTGACAAATAGGTCTTCATTGATAGTGAGAATACAGAAAAGTAAATTGAAACTTCAATTTTCATTGCTTTCTGGTTTCCTTGTATGATGTATCAGTCTTTCACCTCAAAATTGGGTAGTAAGACAATGAGCGTGCCTCCTGATCGTGGATTTTTTTTTCTTTCTTGAATTGTATTTGATCTCAATTCAGTGCGATTCCACTGTGTAACAGTTTACAGTACAAGCCTCCAAAAAGAAATCACAACTGCACAGTCCACATGGAGACCCAATATCCTGCGCTACTCAAGACTGTTCAGTTGACATTCCTCAAGAATCAAATCATCAATTGTAATTTCAGATGAAGTGTTAAAAATGAATGGAATATTAGAAAACAAAACCAGCTGCAAAACATACAGACAATATTCCATACCGAGAAATTATTGAAAAGTGATTGTGTCAAAAAATGCCAACCACAGTAACAATAGGGCTTAAAATGTTCACAGCATAAGAACAGAAAGTTCTTCACATTAAAAAATGAAAAGAAGTACAAATATATAGTTCTTTTTGAATCCTTTGGATATTCCAAAACACATTACAGCCTAAAATAGAGTTTTGAATAAAGGCTACTGTTGCAATGCAGGTACATGGTTTGCTTCAGTGTCCACTGACTTTCAAAGGGGATAGGAAAAGCCCTGATTTAGTCTATAAATATGCACAGGACTCTTTAATGAATAAACCTCAAAGTTCTGCAGGGTCAAAATTCTTAACCATTTTCAGTTTTTTGATGGGCCAAATTACCCTACGTTCTTCTGACGATTATCTCACTACAAAGCACTGAAGGAGTAACCAGAAGTGATCAGATTTAAAATCCAAACAGAAAAAAACCCAAATTAACTGAAAACAACATGAGCATCAAATTGTCCAGGCCTTATTTTGGAATGATCCATTAGCTAACTGAAATGTAGAAACTTGGATCAAAAATGCAAAATGTTTAAAAAGACTGAAAAGGTACATTATCCATATACAAAACAAAAGGAAGTTACATCAAGTTTTGGAAACCATAGATTAGCACAAGCGTTTGTAAAACCAAACATGAAGTATAGGGATATGTGAACGATAGGTACAAGTAACAATAAAAACATTTTTGACAAAGTAAGTGAATTAATTGAGACAAGATGGAGAAAGCAAGGATTATAACTAAGAATCTCAACTAATTACAAATAAGCATTTAATTAGCACCTTTTGTAAAATCAAGATGTTTCACAGGACTCTTGCAGCTAACAAATCACTCTCGAGTGGATTTATTACTACTGTACAGAGAAATATGACAATCAAATCACAGGCAAAGCCCCATTAATAAGACAAATAACTTAAACTAAAACTAAAAGAATTTAGTCATGTTGTTTAAGGACTAAATGCTTGTCAGCACACTTGGAAACAGTTCCTGCTCTTTTCTGAATGGTACCATGGGATGTTACATTCATTTAAGAGAATAGGCAGGACTTTGGATCAACCTACTAGCCAAATGCCAGCACTTCCTAAGCATTGCAATGGAGGGGTCAGCATGGATGGTGGGCTGAAATTTCTGGAATAAGCCTTCAACAATTGCATTTTGAGTAGGTGCTACAACGGAGCCAAGTCTGACAAAGTAAAATGATTAGGATTCTAGAAATATACATGTTTTAAAAAAAAAGTGTTATAACATGTAATTCTAAGATATGAACAGCAAGTTAGCAGAGAAAGAACAGACGTCAGCAGACACAGTTGGGAAGTAACGTACATCAACATTCAAGAAAGAGAATGATATTGAAGAAGAAATAAATTTTGAATTTAACAACCTTACAGATAAAAAAAACCTAAAGACAAGCATACCACAGGATTACAGGCTCCAACCAATCTGATTTTATCAGCGAGCAACTCTGTTCTCTGTTTCTTGTGAGGACTCTGTACTAGTTTCCCCCAAATTTCAACTGCACTGCCAAAAGTTATGCCTCTGTAGAAGTAAATATAAAGTCAATGAGCTCAAATTCACAATCAGAAACAACTCAATAAACCATGATTGAATGCTAGCATGAATTACAGGTGTGACAAATATCATGCTTTAGAATCATATTTTGTCAGGCACTTAAACTATCTATTCAAATTCAGTTGCTTTAATACCTTTGTTTGCATAACCTGTAGTAAAATAGATTATGTTCCAAATGAACCTTCACATACATAGCTTCCATATGTCATTATGATCACGCGGAACTATACTGATGTGTTAAGCATTATATCTGTTATACCAATTATAAATAAATTATATACATGCAGTGAAGTGCAATGTCATTCATTTTGGTAGGAAGAATGCAGATAGGCAATAATAAAAAATAAAAAAAAACACAATTTCAAAGAAGAGGCCAGAACAGAGATACCTGGGTACATATGCGCACAACTCACTGAAGTTGCTTGGACATTTTGAGAGTGCAGTTAATAAAACATATATTATCTTAAGCTTGATTAATAGGGGCATTCAGCAAAAAGGCAAGGAAGTCATCTTAAGCTTGTATCGAACACTGGGCTGGTCTCAACCAAATTAACGCATCCAGTCCTTGGACCCCACTTTAGGAAAGATGTCAAGATATTAGAGAGTACACAGAGGAGATTCACAAGAAAAGGTTCCTCATCACTAGGACCAATGTTATATAGATAGATATAAGACAGGAGGAAACCATTTTCACTGCAATGGAGAAGGAAAATCTAAAAGGGAAAGGATGGATCTCCACCCACAATCATAGACCTAAAGAAATCTAAACAGAAATTTGACAAGTCTACAGGATGAATCTACTCCAGGTTTTTGTCCTTTGTTTTCTAAAACTAAAATGAGAATACCAGCGTGATCGTGGTTTTCTAGATTCTTCTCATTTTTGGTTTGGAACAGAGAGCTGGTTGAGAATCAAATTTTGAATTTTGAGCAGCAGCTAGTTTTAATAAAAAAAAATCAAATAAACTTATTTTTTTTAAAATGGGAATTAGCCTGGAAAGATAATTGCACATTAACTAATGTCCTAAGAAAACTGCAGGTGTTTCAACACTGAAACATTCGAGACCAACAACTAATGACCGATTGGATACTGAACTGGTCAGTCAAGAGTTGATTGGTGCTTGTCAGCCAATGACAGAGAATATTAGTAAAGGGGTGGGAATGCCGGAGGGAAATGAACTAGCTCTGAATGGAGTTTTGAGGTTGTAAGCATGTTTTTAAATAGCTGCTGGACAGGAATATTGTGTTTTGCTCTCTCTCTGTTTTAACTGCAGTTGTCGACCTATTCATTCGGTCAGGAAAATAATATCCTGCAAGAAGTGTGTGAATAATCCTGGAAATTGACTGGACCTGCTTGGTGACTTCAGAATTCAAGCAAGATCTGAAGTTTACTTGCCTGTGACCTACACCATTGACCAAAATTTTCTGAAGGCCTGGCAGCCATCACGAAACTGTTGAACTGGCAAATTACAATCCTCGACAAAAAAAAATTGCGTATGCTGGAAATCAGAAATAAAAACAAAAATTGCTGAAAAAAACCCAGCAGGTCTGACAGCACATGTGGAGAAAAAGCAGAGTTAACATTTTGGGTTCAATGACCCTTCTTTATAACATAATTCTTTATTTTTATTACAATTAACTTGATTACAATACTTTTTTTCCCTTCTAATTTATCCCTTAAATGGGTCTGTCTGTCTGTCAGGGTGAGAATTGGGGTTCTAGTTGAAGAATATTGGGTTTAGATCATAGAGATTAAGTAGATTGCCTTGTTGTTTATCCATGTTTTGCTCAATTTACATTATTAATAGTAAATTGTAAATTCTATTTTAAGTTATAATCTTAGTATCAAATATTGTTTGTTATTAAAAACCAGTTAGAAATAATTAAGGGATTTGAAGATCTTTAACGTTTTAAATTTTACTGTGTTGCATATCTAAGGATAGGAGAGCTGATTTAGTTTGGCTTGCTGCCCCTGTATTGTGATAAGGAGTATAACCTGTTATCTGTGCTAATTACTCGCTAGTTTATTATGTCGTATTTAATCCTTTATACATTTTTCCTCTCTCCTACAATTTTACAGTTTTAATGTCAATGTAACTCACGTGTTCATATTACCTCCATGGGAGGAAGAAGCAAAGCTGTTAGCATTAAATCAGGCAAGTACCCATGCAAACTGGGCTAGGAGATGGAACGGAGAGAAGTAAATGTGTAAGTGCTATCTGGAAGTAGAAGAAAAGAAGGACTAGAGATAGGACATTAACAAAACATCTAATACAAGGGGGCATGCATTTAAAGTGGGGGTGGAAGGTTCAAAGGACATGTGAGGGACAAGGTTTCTTTTGTAGAGTGTGGTAGGAATTTTGAACGCACTGCTGGGATATTGGTGGAGGCAGAAATGATAAGGGCATTTAAGGAACTTTTACACAAGCACATGAATATGCAAGGAATGAAGGGACATGGACCAAGGGCAGACAGAAGGGATTGGTTTCATTTGGTGTCATGTTTGGCACAATATTACAGGTTGAAGGGCCTGTTCCTGTGCTGTATTGTTTAATGTTATGTTCTGAAACAACCTTTGAAACAATTCACCAAGTAGAACAGAATACTAGTTTAAATTCATAACAGTCTATAAGAAATTGGGGGAAATCACTATTTTTGCCTTCATGTTCAGCAATTGCCAGTGGTCATGCCTATCGTTACAAATAGTACAACATAGGAGGTTTAAACAAGTAATTACATGTAAAGCAATTAAAAGCCCTTCTCAATACTGACCCGATAGTTATGCTATGATGCAAAGAATTGATTAACAAGTCCATTTGAAATTTATAGCATTTTACTAGATGTTTTCATCCAATTATTTAAAAAGGGTTGACGGATGATTTAGAACTCAGCCATCCAAATTAAATTAGAAAATTCAAAACTTAATCAAAATTTTAATTGTTATTCAGAAACAATTTCTTCAGTAAATGATTGTTAACTGGTAAAAGGCACATTCTGCATATAGCATCCAATTCTCTTATTTACTGTCAAAAGAACATGGCTATGTGGAACTGAATTTTAACAATAAAACTATTGATTTACTGTATTTGGCATTCACAGACTTGACCAATGCAAATAGCACTTCGAAAAGGTAATTACTGCTGAGGAAGTATTTTGGGAAATCTAGAGAACATAACAAGATGCCATATAAATGACCGTCATTTCTTTTTAATGTAGTGTATGTCGAATTGTCATGGTCTGCAGAGACCTGGCATACACATGATGACCAGTGGTCTCACGTATTGTTAGTATTTTATAAATCTGTTAATACAAAAGACCATCTTTTCTGCTAATGTGTAAAATTCACAATTGAGCCTGTACATTCGAGACTTAAGAACATAATGTTGTTCTACAAAAAATCAAACTTCACAACCAAATAAACACATTGTAATGGGGATTAAGTTCATTTCCTTACCTGATATTTAAATCTGGCCGTGCAACTATTTGAAGATTTTGTAATGAACTTCCATCATTAATATTCAAAAACGTAATTTCCTTCTGTGCACGTACAGCCCGTACCCAGCCCTTGATGGAAAAATCTGTGTTAGACTGAAAAACTTTTTACAAGAAAGCTGCAAATCAAAAGAAATTAGTATGGTGATTTTAACATTATGCAAAATATCTACCAAAAGTATACAGACTATATAGACTACAAAATTGTTGTAGCCTCCCAAATCCATGCTCATCTTTTCCAGTATTCTGCTTTAAATGGGAGACCCCTTATCTTTAAGCTGCACCCTCTAATTTTAGATACCCCATCCCTCTCCCAGAGAGAAAACTTTCTCTCAGCATAGATTTTGTCAAGCTCTCTCAGAATCTTACATACTTCAATAAGAACACCTTTAATTCTAAACTCCAATGAATATAGGCCCAATCTTTGCACCCTTTCATCCCATGAACCATAGCATCAAATTCACCTCAATGATTTTCCCAACATTGATATCTTTGCATAAGTAAACGCTGTTATAATACTGACTCTACAAGGCACATGTTAGTGGTATGACGGAATGTTCTCCACATGCCTGAATGAGTGCATTTCCAACAACACTCAAAAAGCCCAATAAACACAAGATAAAGTAGACTGCCAGGTCAGCACTGTCAAAATTCACTCCATCAAGTCTGACATAACTCTTCTCCCTTAAACTGATTGCAAAATTCAATCATTATCACTGCCACCTAAAATGTCTAGACTTAAGAGGTCATTAATTAACAATGTGGAATCGGGGGTAAACCGTCTGGACTCAGATCTGGCACACAATAAGATGGTTGTGATTGCTGGAGGTTCATCAACTCAGCTCTAGGATACCTCTGCAGGAGTTCCTCAGTGCAAACATTTTCCAATCAATCTGTTCAGAGGGCCAGGTGCTTGCTGAAACTTGATGCAAGTGGGACTTGAAAGGTGGCCTCTGGCTCAGAGAACTACCACTGCGCCACAATTTTGCATTCAGTTTAAGCGAAAGGATGTTACATCCAGCTTGAGACAGTAAATGTTGACACTGCTGATCTGATGGCCTGCTTTGTCTTGTATGTAATTGGGCTTTTTGAGTGGTGTTGGAAATGTTCGTCACAGTAATGCACTAAGCTTAATCATCTTCAGCTTCTTCGATGACTTCCTTTTCATTATGTTGGAAATGATTGCACAATACTAAGTACTTTGCACGACCCTTCAGAAAATGTAGCAACCAGTGATCAAACGCAGTAAGACCTGGATATTGTATCCAGACTTGGGCTGAGAAGTGGCAAATAACAATTGCACCACAACAGCACCAGGCAACGATCATCTTGAGATGATAATCCCCAAAACAGAATCTAACTATCGTATCTTTCCATTCAATAGCTATACATTGCTGAATCCCCCTTTATCAACATGCTAAGGGGTTACCGTTGATCAGAAATTGAATTGGAATAGCATATCAAGTGACTACAGCAGGGCACAGGCTAAGAATCCTGCTGCATGTAAGTCACCTACTAACTCCACAAATCCTTTCCTACCTCTACAAGGCACAAGTCAGGAGTGTGCAAATTTACTCTTTACTTGTCTGAATGAATGTAACACAAACACTCAGACTTGACCCCAACTAGGACAAAGCAGACCATTTGATTTTCACCACATTCATAAACATCCACTCCCTCCACCATCAATTCTTAGCAGCAGCAATGTTTACCGCCAGCATAGAGTCATAGAGATGTACAGCATGGAAACAAACCCTTCCAACCAACTCGTCCATGCTGACCAGATATCCTAACCCAGGTGAAAGTGAGGACTGCAGATTCTGGAGATTAGAGTGGTGCTGGAAAAGCACAGCAGGTCAGGCAGCATCTGAGAAGCAGAAAATTCCAGCACCACTTTAATCTTGATTCTAATCTCCAGCATCTGCAAGTCTTCACTTTCGTCTAGTTGATTTTAACCTTACTGCGAATCCTCTTGCAAGTATGCCTACCTTGAAGAAGTTCTCCTCATCCCTCTATGAAGATCTCTGAGTTTGTCTCTCACTGCACCCCCCAGGTCATCTCCTCTGCCCTGAAGCTCTTCAACCATATCCTGAAACAGACTCGCTACCATCGCTACATTTGCTTCCTCAGTGTCTGCCTCTGCAACCAACTGATCCCAATGAACTCCAGACTACTTTCAGACCAGTACAGTTCGGATCCGAACAGGACAACCAGTACAGACTACAAATTCAAAACCACCAGCAACGGTTCTCCTTCTGGATCCTCCACTCCACACTCGCAGCCATGCACCGCTACCTAACCTCTCTACAGTTAGCTATGCCTCAATTGAGGGCCACAATCTCTCAGAACTGCAAAGGACCCCTTCTGTACTATATCCTAAGAAGAATTTATACTCTCAACTAACGGTATTTCTACACCATTTCAAACATCAAAAACTGTAAGTACAACAAACTTTTATACACCCACAGATATCCTATACCAATCTAGTCCCATTTGTCAGCACTTGGCCCATATCCCTCTAAATCCTTCCTATTCATATACCCATCCAGATGCCTTTTAAATGTAATTGTACCAGCCTTCACCACATCCTCTGGCAGCTCATTCCATGCACACACCGCCCTCTGCATGAAAAAGTTGCCCCTTAGGTCCCTTTTAAGTCTTTCCTCTCTCACCCTAAAATTATGCCCTCTAGATTTGGACTCCCCCACCCCAGGTAAAAAAAACTTGTCTATTTATTCTATCCATGCCCCTCGTGATTTTATATATCTCTGCATGGTCACCCCTCAGCCTCCGACGCTGCAGGAAAAAACAGCCCCATCCTACTCAACCTCTCCTTGTAGCTCGATTTCCTCCAACCCTGGCAACATCCTTGTAAATCTTTTCTGAACTCTTTCAAGTTTCACAACATCCTTCCGATAGGAAACAGACCAGAATTGCACGCAATATTCCAAAAATGGTCTAACCAATATCCTGTACAGCTGCAACATGACCTCCCAATTCCGATACTCAATGCTCTAATCAACAAAGAAAAGTATGCCAAATTCCTTCTTCACTATCCTACCTACCTGTGACTCCACTTTCAAGGAACATTGGCACTGCAGAAATTCATCAAGACTCCTTAGATAGAACTTTCCAAACTCATGACCATTGCCACCTAGAGGCACAATCGCAGCAGATATATGGTAACATCAGCCAGTGGACTGCAATGGTTCAAGATGACAGCTCACCACCGATCTTCTCAAGGGACAGGAAATTAATGCTGACCAACTAGTGACACCCATATCCCACAAATGAATTTAAAAAAACCCACTTCTAAGCTCCTGCCAAGACACTCATCATCCTAAGCCAAATATATCACTCGTCCTTCAGTGTCACTGGGTCAAAATCCTGGGATTCTCCCCAATGGCACTGTGGATCTACCCACAGCACATGGACTGCAACAGTTTTAAAAAAAAATCAGCTCATCAACACCTTCAAGGTCAACTAAGGTCGGGAAATAACTGCTAGTCTAGCCTGCAACATGTACATCTCATAAATGAAAATATTTTTTAAAAATTCTCTCTTATTGCACATTATAAGGTCCAGAATATCCCACTAGTTGGTTTGGAAATGTGCTATTGCAAGAAACTATCTGAGTTATGATCTCATATTCCAGGATATCTTTGTCAATCTGAACTGTCCAAACTAAATGTAGATTAAAATCCACCACTATTATTGCTGCACTTTTCATACAAATGCCCATTTATTTTCTCCATGTGCAGATCTGGATAACACACTTTAGCAAGGATATATTAGCCTGGAGAAAGTACAATGTAAGTTTACAAAAATTATACCTGGACTTCTGGAGTTATGATGTGAGGACAGACCATAAAACTTAGGCCTGTTTTCTCTAGAATTTAAGTCAATGGGTGATCTGATCAAAATCTTCAAGATATTAACAGTAAAAGACAGAGTAGATAAAGACAAATTATTTCCGATGGTTGAGGATTCTAGAACTAGGGGCCATAGTCTAAGAATCAGAGAGATATTAGGAAGCATTATCACACAAAGGATGGTAGATGTTTAGAACTCTTCCACAAAAGCCAGTGGATGCTAGATCAGTTGTTGATCATAAAATCAAAGATAGGTTTTATTTAAAACTAAGCAAAAGTATCAACGGATATGGGCCAAAGGCAGATACATGAAGTTAAGCCACAGATCAGTCATGATCTCAATGAACAGTAGAACTGGCTCCAGGGGCTAAATTGCCTATTCCTGTTCTTATGCTCTGCACATCTAAGTTAATGTACTTTTACTGTTGTTAGGCAACCTATAAACTACTCGCATAATGACTTCTTACCTTTGTTACTCATCTCTACTCAAATTGATTCATTTTTTTTGTAACAGGTGCTATGTGCAAATAGACAGAGCTTCAACTTCAATCTTTTTACTATTTTAGCAGACTTTGACCGAATCTTCTGGTGGACTCTCAAATCTGTACACTGACCCTTCCTACCATGCTCTGATTGTCATTATCCATATCATATCTTGCTATGTTTCCTTGTCTTTTCCTTCAATTTAACACATCTTCTCTCAAATGATTCCTATTTATTTTAAAGACCCCCCCCCCCCCCCTCACTGCCCTGATTATATGACTCACCAGAAACTGGGGTTCTGAGGAAGGGCCATCAGACTCTGATTTCTCTTCACAGATGCTGCCAGACCTGCTGAGTTTTTTTTCAGCAATTTCTATTTTTGACACTGGTCCCATCATGAAGCAGGTGAATATCACCCCAGTAACACAGCTCCTACTTTCTCCAGTATTAGTCACAGTTGTCATGAATGAAAACGCATTTCTTCCATGTCAATCTTTGAAAGGGTTCTCTTGAGGCACACTGATACTATCCCTAGCTGAAAATGTGTTGCTGGAAAAGCGGAGCAGGTCAGGCAGCATTCAAGGAGCAGGAGAATCGATGTTTCGGGCATGAGCCCTTCTTCAGGATTCTCCTCCTCCTTGGATGCTGAATATCACCCCAATAATAGAGGCCTGGGTTCAAGTCCCACCTTCTCCAGAGGTGTATAATAACATCCCTGAATATAGGTTGATCAGAAAAACAGATGAAATTAAAAATCCACATCAATCTTTAAGCCATGCATTAACTCCCACGCCTTAATTACCCTAGAACAATTTGTTTGTGGCTCAGAGTGTGTTATCTATGAGGTTCTGCTTTTTCATTTAGCCCTTATTGTTTCTAACTCCCAAAGAGAGCTTTTTCCTAGTCACATCAATGTCACTGGTATCTTTGTGGACCATGACACCAAGATCCTTTACAGAATCCACTCCAGTACTGAACAAACATTCCAGATCCTAGCAACAGGAAGACAACAGAGACTTGGGCTCACACTCTTGGTTACAGATTCTTGTATCAATCTGCTTGATTGCACTATACCACTATACTATATTCCTGCTTACTTATCCCATGCTGCCAAGTCCAGTTCAGCATCCAGTTCTGCACTCCTGCTCTCATCCATAAAGATGAAAACCTCAAATCCGCAGAAAAATTGCAAAGGCTGCAGCGCAGTCATTCTTACATTATTGAAGCGTATCCCTGCCTTATTCATAATTATAAATTCCTTTCCCTGACTGTAAACAAAAAACAGAAGACTCTAACATAAGGGTTGTGACTGCCTTCTGAAGAAAATGTCCAAGTAACATTCATAAACCTGATAGCATCTAAAGCTCAGACTCCATTTATTCGCTCAGAGGTGAAGTTCATTGGACTGCAGTCATATTTGCTTTGGATCACACTGGCGTTTACCAGCTCACTCAGATATTTTTAATCAAACTGTTCAGAGATGTTATTACACATCTCTGGAGCAGGGTAGAACTTGAGCCTAGACCTCCTGGTTCAGAGATAGGGACACTGTCATTGTGCTACAAGTCTGTCTGCCCTCCAACCCCTCAGACTGCAGCTATAGTGCATCACTTCCTAGCCTTCTTAATTCTATTTTACTTGATTAATTACCTGCTTAAGTGAATTTAATTAATGCCTCTAGTTCGACATGTGCTTATATTATTTCAATTAATTTACTACTTGTCCCAACTGAAATTCCATTAAGTTATAAAAAAAAGAACAGGGGATCAACTGCCTTTTCCCCTCTAATGTCACAATGCATTCCTTCTACACATGGTCTCTGAACTTCCACTCTGAAACATCCTCTCTGCTCTATTTCTACTTCAACTGGTCTTTCTCACTCACTCTTGGTTATAACACCCTATGGGCAAGCCCCTTCTTTAAAGAGAACGTCATGGAATCTTTTACCTAAAGGTAACATGAAGGTCTTGGTTTAGTATTTCAAAGTGACAGTGCCTCGAATGCAAATTAAACAGTCAAATCTTAACATTCTTTCTCCTTTAGGTATTGGCAAAGGTTTTTAGGGATTAGCAGATTTTACTTTCTGGTACTATATAGTTATTAGCAACTTAGAAAACATGATCAGGAGTTAGCCGTTTAGATCTCTAAGGCTACTCCGCCATTCAATATGATCACAGCTGATCATTAACCTGTTCCCACTTTCTCCCCATATCCTTTAGAACTATATCTAACTCATTGAAAGCAATCAAAGATTTGGTCTTAACCGCTTTACGTGGCAGAAAATTACAAAAGTTTGCCACTCTCTCTGAAGAAGGGATTTTCTCATCAGTCCTAAATGGCTTCTCATGTATTTTGAAGCTGTGACCCTTGACTCTGGAATCTTTGGTAATAAGAAACATCCTTCCTATCTAGTCCAGCTAGAATTTGTTCTTCTAAACTCCAGTGAATACATACCTAACTGATTCAGTATGTATTCACTGGAGTTTAGAAGAACAAATTCTAGCTGGACTAGATAGGAAGGATGTTTCTTATTACCAAAGATTCCAGAGCTAAGGGTCACAACTTCAAAATACATGACAAGCCATTTAGGACTGATGAGAAAATCTTTTCTTCAGAGAGAGTGGCAAGCTTTTGTAATTCATATGACAGTTCTACCATCCCAGGAATCAGTCTGTCAATTCTGCACTGCAGTCCCTCCACCACCAGAACATCTTCCTCAGATAAGGAGGCAAATACTGTACACAATATTTCAGGTGTGGTCTCACCAAGGCTTTGTATAATTTGCAGCAAGATATTCTAATTCCTGCATTTGATTCATCTTGCTATGACAGCCAACATACCATTTGCCTTCTTGAATGCCTGCTGCATCTGCGTGCTTACTTTCAGCGAGTGGTGTATGAGGACACCCACATCTCATTTCCCCATTTTCTTTCCCCAATTTATCATTATTGAGATAATTATCTGCCTGTTTTTGCAACGAAACTGGATAACCTCATACTTACCCACATTACACTGCATTTATCACGTATCTGCTTACTTAACTTGCCCAAATTGCATTGAAGTTTTTCTGCATCCTCTTCACAGCATACCTTCCCACCCAGCTTTGTCATTAGCAAACCTGGAGATGACATGTAGTTTCCTCATCTAACTCATTAATATATCTTGGAAATAGCTGGGATCCAAGCACTGAACCCTGTGGTACCCCACTAATCACTGCCTGCTTTTGATTGTTATCTGCCACTCAATTTCAGTACACAACCTTCAATACCAGACATGCTAGATGTAGACTTATTGAAAGCCTTCTGAAAATCTAAATTAATCATCTTCCACTTGCTCCCCCTTGATCACTCTTCTAGTTACTTTCACAAAAACAGTTCAGCAGATTTGTTAAGCATGAATCTATGCTGACTCCATCCAATCCTGCCACAATCTTCCAAGTGCTCTGCTATTACATCTTTAGTAATGGACTTTAGCATTTTTCACCACTGATATCAAGCTATCCAGTCTATCATATGCTGATTTCTCTTTACATTCCTTCTTAAATAGTGGGGTCATATCAGCTACCCTCCCATCCATAGGAACTGTTCCGGAGTCTATAGAATTTTGGAAGAGGATCACAACTACATTTACCATTTCTAGGACTATTTCCTTAAGTACCCCAAGATGAAGCTTATCTGGCCCTGGGCATTTATCAGCCTTTAATTGGGTTAGTTCACCTAATACCTTATTAACACCAATTTCCAGCAAATTCTTCCTTCCCACTAGACCCAGTTTCCCCCTCTATTGTGGGGATGTTATCTTTGTCGTTCTTTGTGAAAACAGAACTAGTGTATGTGTTTAATTAATCTGCCATTTTTGTTTCCTGTTTCTGACTGTAAGGGACCTACATTTATCTTTATTATTTTCTGTTCAGATACCTATCACAACTTTTACTGTCATTGTTCGTGTTCCCTGCAAGCTTATCACCAAGCTCTATTTTCCTCATCTTAATCAGCTTGGTCACACTTTGCTGGAATCTAAAGTGCTCCCAATCTTGCTTTTTCAACCAATTTGTATGCCTCTTCCTTGGATTTAATACTATGCTCAATTTCCCTTGTTAGCCATGGCCTGTCTACATTTTTATGCCAGAATGGAATGAGCAACTTTTGTTGTTCGCCCATGTGCTCTTTAAATGTTTGCCATTACCTATCTTGCATCATTTCTTTAAATAATTATCCTCAATTTATCATTGTTAGCTCATACATCATACCATTTACCAGTAAGTTCAGGACTGTACTCTTGGACAACAAAATCACTCTGCATTTTAATAAAGAAGCCTGTTGTGGTTACTTTTCCCTAAGTGCCTATGCACAACTAGATTGTCAATGGTTCCTTCCTTATCGCTCAATACCCAGTCAAGAATGGTCTTTTTTGGTTCTTCAATATATTGATCCATAAAACTACTCAATGAACATTCTCAGAACTCCTCCTTTACTGTTTTACTGCTGATTTGATCTATATGCAGATTGAAGTTGCCAATAATTACAGCTGTTCTTAAATTACATGCATTTATTAATGTCCTCTTCAATGCCTCTCATGTTTGGGGTCTATATACCCAACCACTTCTATTGTTTTCTGCCCTTTGGGGTTTCTACATTCAATCCATACAGATTCTACTTCACAAGAGGGAATATCCTTCCTCACAATAATATCAATTTCCTTTTTGATCAGCACTGCTATCCTACCTCCTTTTCCTTTTTGTCCGTTCTTTCTAAAAACTGAAAACCCGTGGATATTCAGTTCCTCTTCCCGGTCATTCCGCAGCCAGGCCTTTAATCCCCACTATATTGTACTTGTTTAGATCTATTTTCATGATTAATTCATACATTTTATTGATACTCCATGCGTTAAGACACAAGGCCTTAAGGTACATCTTTTTCAGCATTCTTAGCCACCATTCACTATGACCATGCTCAATTTTAACCCTTGAACTTTCTGCCTATCACATTTATTATTTTCCATTCTGTCAATTGTTTTGCCTTTATTTCTCAGTCTTTTGTGCGGGTTCCCGTCCTCTGCTATTTTAAACTTCCTCCGACCATATTTGCAAATACATCCCCTAGCTGCAGTCCTGCCCAGGTGCAACCTGTCCAGCTTATATTGGTGCCACCTCGCCCCCGAATTGGTCCCAAAGCCCCAGGGAATCATGCACTCTTTCTCCAAAATTATAAATAAGAGGCAGTTGCCAATAAGATATCCTTAGAGATAGTGGAGTCAACACATTAGTATAAAGGACAACACTTTAAGGGCTCTTGTGGTTTTCTGGTGGTGCCTCTACCTCCGAGCCAGAAGGCCCAAATTCAGGTCCCACCTGATCCTGAGTGGTGTCATAACATTCCTGAACAGGATGATTAAAAATATCTAAAATATAATTATTTGTATGTGCAAGCATTTTCATGCAGAAGTGGAAAGTATATGGTCTCCACCTTGGCCCAATCCCAAGGTCCCACTTTCACAGATGCCAATCTTCAACCAATTTCATCCACTCCATGTGAGATCGAAAAGTGGCTGAAGTCACCAGATAAATCAAAGATGTAGGTCCTAACAACATTCCAAGCAAGAGTCCTGAAGACTTATGACCCTGAACTAGCTGTTCCTTTAGCAATGTTGTTTCAGTACAGCAACAGTACTAGCATCTACTGGGTAACACTTAAAATTGTCCAGCTTTGGCTTGAGCATGAAAACCTGGACAAACCCAATCTGGCCAAAATAACTGCTGAAAGTGTTGCTGGAAAAGCGAGACAGGTCAGGCAGCATCCAAGGAGCAGGAGAGTCGACGTTTCGGCATGAGCCCTTCTTCAGGAATCATGCCCGAAACGTCGACTCTCCTGCTCCTTGGATGCTGCCTGACTTGCTGCACTTTTCCAGCAACACATTTTCAGCTCTGATCTCCAGCATCTGCAGTCCTCACTTTCTCCTGGCCAAAATAACAACTCAGAAGTCTAGTTTTTATCCATGACGTGACAGGAGGTATCAGTGACAATGCTATCAAGCAGCACGTGTCACAATATCCTGCACACTGATCGCCAGTTTGGGTTTGCTAGAACTAATCATCTCCTAAACTTATTCCCACTTTAGTGCATCCATGGATAAAACAGCTGATGACAGAAATGATGGGCTGTTCACTGTCCTCAACATCACGGTAATGTGACCAAATCCAGCTTCAAGGAACCCTTGCAAAACTAGAATGAATGGAAATTGGAGGGAAATGGCTCTGGTGATTGGAGTCATAGTTAGCACAAAGGAAGTCAGTAGTGTATGCTGGCAGTCAATTGTCACAATCCCAGGATTCTGTTCCCAGGGTTCCTTAGAGTACATATTTTGTAATCAGCCTGTTCAGATGTTATGACACATCTCTGGAGCAGCTGGGCTTTGAATACAGGTCTTCTGGCTCAAAGATAGACAAATTACCATTGCACCATAACATCCCCCCATTCCTTAGGATAGTAACCCACACCTAAACACCTTCAGCTGCTTCATCAATACATTCATTATAAGGTCAGAGGTTGAGATGTTGTTAATGATGGTATAATATTCAGTACCATTACTGACTTCTCTGAAACTGAAACAATCCATGTCCATATGCAGTGAGACTGGTAACATTCACACCACACAAGTACAGGGCAATGGCCATCTGAAGAGAACCTAACCAAGTCGCCATGACATTCTGTGGCATTACAATCACTGAATCCTCCTATGAAAATCACAGGGGCACCAGTAATAAGAAAATGTATCAGACAAGCCATGAAAATATTGTGGCTACAACAGATCTCCGCCGCATCTGCTCCCAGGAGGACCAGTTCCAACACCGCACAGCCCAGATGGCCTCCTTCTTCAAGGACCGCAGATTCCCCCCAGACGTGATCGACGATGCCCTCCACCGCATCTCCTCCACTTCCCGCTCCTCCGCCCTTGAGCCCCGCTCCTCCAACCGCCACCAAGACAGAACCCCACTGGTTCTCACCTACCACCCCACCAACCTCCGCATACAACGTATCATCCGCCGTCATTTCCGCCACCAAGGATATATTTCCCTCCCCTCCCCTATCAGCGTTCCGCAAGGACCACTCCCTTCGTGACTCCCTCGTCAGATCCACACCCCCCACCAACCCAACCTCCACCCCTGGCACCTTCCCCTGCAACCGCAGGAAATGTAAAACTTGCGCCCACACCTCCACACTCACTTCCCTCCAAGGCCCCAAGGGATCCTTCCATATCCGCCACAAGTTCACCTGTACCTCCACACACATCATCTATTGCATCCGCTGCACCCGATGTGGCCTCCTCTATATTGGGAAGACAGGCCGCTTACTTCAGAGAACACCTCTGGGCCGCCCGGACCAACCAACCCAACCACCCCGTGGCTCAACACTTTAACTCTCCCTCCCACTCCACCGAGGACATTCAGGTCCTTGGACTCCTCCACCGGCAGAACATAACAACACGACGGCTGGAGGAGGAGTGCCTCATCTTCCGCCTGGGAACCCTCCAACCACAAGGTATGAATTCAGATTTCTCCAGTTTCCTCATTTCCCCTCCCCCCACCTTGTCTCAGTCGGTTCCCTCAACTCAGCACCGCCCTCCTAACCTGCAATCTCCTTACTGACCTCTCCGCCCCCACCCCACTCCGGCCTATCACCCTCACCTTGACCTCCTTCCACCTATCCCACCTCCATCGCCCCTCCCCCGAGTCCCTCCTCCCTACCTTTTATCTTAGCCTGCTTGGCTACTCTCTCTCATTCCTGATGAAGGGTTTATGCTCGAAACGTCGAATTCCCTATTCCTGAGATGCTGCCTAACCTGCTGTGCTTTAACCAGCAACACATTTTCAGCTACAACAGATCAGATTTTAGCAAATCAGAGTACCTCAATTCTGACTCAAAACCTGTTCACCATCTGCAAGGCCCAAGTCAGGACTATGTGGAATACTCTTCACTCACTTGGATGGATGCAACTCAATAATCAGAAGTTCAACATAATGCAAACAAAATAGCCTACTTGACTGGTGCTGCATCTACCATCTCCAACCTTTACTCATTCCACTACTGAGGTGGAGGTACCAGTGTTAAATTGGGGTGAACAAGGTCAGAAGTCACACAACACCAGGTTATGGTCCAACAGGTTTTTTTTTAAAAATCACAAGCTTTCCATGTGCTGCTCCTTCGCCAGGTGAAGTGGAGGGATGTGCATATGCACAAAACTTATAGGCACAGAAATAATTGCAAGATAATTCCAGGTAATTAAAAGTGTCAAATAATAATACAAATGGTGTGAGTGGAATGTCGACAGCTTTTAATTAATTGGATATCCCTTCATTTGCTATTCAGCTGTTCACACTTTACTCACACCATTTGACACTTTTGATCATCTGCAAAGATTTGTTATTCAGCCTGTCAACACTCCACTCGCACCATTTATACTATCTTTTGACACTCTTAATTACCTGGAATTATATGCAATTATCTCTGCATATAAATTCTGGGCCTGTGCACTTCCCCCGATGAAGGAGCAGCACTTTGAAAGTCTGTGATTTCAAATAAACCTATTGGGCTGGTGACTTCTGAATTTGTTCACTCCACCAGTGATGCACTTTTCCTGCTTCTCTAAATCCTAACAGATTTAACTTTAATTCCTTCTCTTTGCCATTTCTTCAAAACTTTCAGTCTGTGCTCCCTCGTCACGATCCTTGTGTTCTGAATTTCTGATGAAGACTCTTTTAGATCGCTCTTTTTCCATGGATGTTATCTGCTCCGCTGTGATCTCCAGCATTTGTTGTTTTCAGTATAGATTCCAGTATCTGCAGTAATTTGCTCCTTTCCCTCAATGTCCCCTTTCAGTTTCAGGTCAACCCCCTTCCTTTTGGAGATGATGCCTGAGTTTCCCTTTTCAGTAGATTCTGAGCTATTCTATAATGTCTCTAGTCTTGTCTACTGTTACTCTCCGTCAACCACTCTAACGCTGGAAAACAACATTGCTGAACGCAGTGAAATCAGGAGGTAATGGATTGTAAGAGTAGAGGCGCACAGTCTCTCTATTTACAATGGGGACGATGGTTACCTGGACCCGGATCTCCTGTCCTTTGGCCGCCGTTTCCAAAAGCGCCTCAATCACCTTCAGTCCGGACGTATTGCTGCGGCCTTTAAACAGCCCGTCGCCCCCTTTCCCCCGGAGGGTAGAGGGACACCAAGTTAAAGGCAATCCCAACAAGCGGCTCTTGCTTGTCCACATTACAGCAACTACTCAACGATGCGCGCGCACACAACCTCCCAACACATGCATTACCGGGCGAAGCATCTGCGCATGCGGATACACTGGACTCTCACTGCGCGTGCTCCGCCAGGCGGAGTTCCAGCGCATGCGCGTACGCTGGACTCATTGCGCGTGCACCGCCGGGTGGAGTTGCAGCGCATGCGCGTATTGGGACGTCTCTTAAAAAGCTGCAACATGAGACTGTCAATCTTAGTAGCTTTCCGAGCGCTGCTCCTTCATCAGGTGGTATTCTTCACAACCACCTGATGAAGGAGCAGTGCCCCCAGACTGCCAAACCCGGCTTCTACTGGTGTATAAAGGCCTTGGTCAGTAATGCCAATAAGTCTGTGTCTATGTAATTTAAAAAGGGCCGTCACATCTTGTACAATGATTCTGTTTTCTAGCACACCACATTTGTGAGATAATCTTGGGGTATGTGCTTCATCGCCAGTCTACTCCACCCCATGAGACCTGGGTTTTTTTTCTGAGATCCAGTTTATTAGAATGTTCTTCCTTGCATAGCATTTGAGAGTGTTAAATAATCTCTTCCTGTGTTCATCCAGCGAGTGCAAATTTGGCAATCCCAAAAGAAGGGATATTGGATCCGCCTTAACCTTGATTCCCAGGATCCCATCCAACTCACTCACTATGGCACCCCAGTATCCACAAATCCTGTAACATAACCATAAACAATGTGTAAGGGTGCCTGTGCTAATTTTACATTTAGGGCATCCTGGAGATGCTCCTTTCTTGAACTTTGCTAACCGTTCTGATGCCATATGGGCCCTGTGAAGAATCTTCAAATGCATAGCTTGTGCTTTATTGCATAGTGAAATTTTCGTCACATTCTCCCATATGTCGTCCCATGTTTCAAATGAAATGTCTTTTCCCACTTCCTGATTCCAGACTCTGTAGAGACTTTCCAAGCCTTCCAGAGCACTCCCTCTCTGTAAATGGTATAAGGTACTGACCGAGAGAGTGCCTGCACACCGGGGCACTCTTCTTTCTATGTCAGACTTATAGGGCTGAGCCAAGAGCATAGTCCTTCTCTGTATGTAGACCCGAGTCTAAAAATAATGGAACAGGTCCCAACTAGGTACCCCATATTTGTGGCATCTCAGGAATAGGGAATTCGACGTTTCGAGCATAAGCCCTTCATCAGGAATTCCTGATTCCTGATGAAGGGCTTATGCTCGAAACGTTGAATTCCCTATTCCTGAGATGCTGCCTAACCTGCTGTGCTTTAACCAGCAACACATTTTCAGCTGTGATCTCCAGCATCTGCAGACCTCATTTTTACTCGAAGATTTTAACCTACTGCGAATCCTCTTACAAGGATGCCTTCCTTGAAGAAGCTCTCTTCCTCCCATTCCTGATGAAGGGCTTATGCTCGAAACGTCGAATTCCCTATTCCTGAGATGCTGCCTAACCTGCTGTGCTTTAACCAGCAACACATTTTCAGCTGTGATCTCCAGCATCTGCAGACCTCATTTTTTACCCCATATTTGTGACTTACTAGGTTAAAAGACATCAGGACCTATCCCTCAAATAAGTCTCCAAAACAGGAGACTCCCTTGACCTCCCATGCTTGAAAACTGGAGTCCATTGAACCCGGCCTAAATCCTGGTTTCCAGCTAAAGGGGTGAATGGTGAGGTCTTATGTGAATTTACCTCGGAGAATTTATTCTCCGTGCTTTGACTGTATTTAAGATAATTGGGCTTTTAAAATGCTCAGCCATGAATTTCATACTATCCATAACAACAAATTAACGAGGGTCCACCTTGCCTGAGGAGCCTCGACGTCAAGCCATATCAGCCTCAGATCCTTGCTAACCCAGTCACCCACTTATGGCAATAGGGCACCTATTTGATATCGCTTCAAATCTGGGAGATCCATCTTCCCTATACTCTGTGGGAGCTGCAACTTAATGAAGTTAATGAGAGGGCAAATGAAGCGCCAATGCCAGCATTGAACCTCCATAGCACCTGTCTGGGCAACATGAACAGGAGCATTCTTTTAGGATATAGTAGCAGATGAAGAACATTCATTTTAATCAAATCTATTCAGCCTAACCCTGATATTGGTAACGCCTCCCACCGCTGCAGAACCTGTTTTATCTATCAAACAATTGTGCAAAGTTAGCTCTGCACAGCTGATGGAAAACGGGGGTAATAAAAATACCCAAATAAAGAAAACCTTTTTGTGACCATCGAAAGGGGAACTGCATTCCATCCTCCAGGTCAGGCACTCCCACCAAGCCCCCCACAGACATGGCTTCTGACTTTGTAAAAATTTGACTTTGCCAAATAATTTAATATTTTGTATTAGCTGGAGTAATTTTGTGCTCTCCCATTCCTACCTTTGGTGCCGCTATTTCAGGGTCCTTCTGAATGGCCTCTGCCAAAGGTTCAATTACTAAGGTAAATAACAATGGCGAGAAAGGACACCTTTGTCGGCTACCTCTCCCAATGCTAAAATGATAATGCCGTTCGTAAGAACCACCACCTTGGGATCCTTACATAACACTGCTATCCACTTAGCAAAGGTCACCCACCCCCCTCCAACAAGACCAAACATTCGGGGACACCAAAAATGCCATTCTACCTGATCAAATGCCTTTTCTGCATCCAAGGAAACCACTAAACCTAGAATTAATCTCAGCTGGCATACCTGTACTATATTCAACATCCACTTGATGTTATTGGAGGAGATACGGCCCTTGATGAAGCCTGTCTGGTCTTCTTTTATAATAGTGCACAGTATCTTTTCCAATCTCAGGGCCAGCATTTTTGACAGGATATTAAAATGTACATTCAGCAATGACATAGGTCCAAACGAGGCACAGTTCTCCTTTCTTTAAAATGAAGGAGGTTTTGGCTTCCCTAAGAGAGGGCAGAAGGCATTCCTGGTTATATGAATGATTATACATTCCCAGAATTGGCTCAGCCTACATGTTTATGAATTCCTTGTAGAACTCACTTGGGAAACTGTATGGCTGGGTGTTTTGCTGTTTTGGAGCTATCATGTCACCTCCTGCACCTCCTGTATTGTTAAGGGAGCAATTAAAAGGGAGGCTTGCTCTGCGGTTATACCAGATAGGTACAGGTTCTCGAACAAGAATTCCATTCTTGCCACAGCATCCTCACAGCCCTCCAATTGGTATAACTCCACATAAAATGTGACATGAATGTTTTTGACTCGTGAGTGATAATACTAGTTCTCTCCCTAATGGACACAATGGACTGCGGGGCATTTTTCTTCGTAGCCAGATAAGCTAGATATCTACTTGGGCTATCACTGTATTTGAATACCTTTGCTTCACAAAGAAGACCTCTCTCTTCACCATCTGCGTAAGCACTGAATTCAGAGCAGCCTGGAGAACTATGATCCTCTTAGATTGACCACAGATGGTCTGTCATAATATGCCAACTCAGCTGTTTTTAGCTCGTCCTCGAGCATTCATTGCTGCTCTCCTTTCCGCCTTTTCCTGTTTGCTGATTATGAGACAAAAAAAACCCTTAAGTATGCCTTGGCGGTCTCCCAGAGCACCGATGGATTACTGGCCATACCCGAATCATAAGGCCCCAAACTCCCTTGTGAGGTACTCTATAAATTTACTATCCTTCAAAAGAAATGGATCCATGTGCCATTGTCATGTGTCTGTTCCATTACCCTTAATCTTGACATCCAAGTATACTGCCGCACGGCCCAAGATAGCTATGTCCCCAATCCTGCAGGATAACACCAGATCCAAACAGACCGATAGAACAAAGAACATATCAATTCTTGTGTGGCACCTCTGCGGTTGAAGTAGAAGATAAAATCCCTACCATTAGGGTGGAGGAATCTCCACACATCCACCAGCCACAACTCCCCCCACAAATCCACTAGCTGTCTAGATTGCAGGGAGATACTCGAGAGACCTCTTGGCATCCTATCTACCTCGGGGTCCATGAGACAGTTAAGGTCTCCTCCTATGATCGTAAGGTGCATCTCAAGAGCCATTAATGTAGAGATTGCGTTGATTAAGAATTTAAGGGGTGCGCCAGGGGACAATAGACCCGTACTTTCCATTGTTTCTTAAGCATTTTCACAAATGTCATTGTGAATTTCGTGTTCAGTTGTTCTGTTCAGAATGTTTGCTTGATGAATGGCATTGGATATGCAATGAGGTGAGTGATCCTAGGAAATTATAGGAAATAGTTATGGATGCATCGTTCAAAAGAACACAGGAGTACATCGAAGTTCACCCTATCAGGCTGGACAGGTTGAGAGGATGGTTGGATTTAGGGCTGTTGGGCGGCTTTCTGCAGATCCAGAGATTATGCACTAGATATGTGTGATCATCAAGTCTCCCCCAGACCATCAGACACATTCAAGGGGAGGGGTTCCATCCTGTTGATATTTAAATGTCCTCACTATAATAAATGTTTTCTAAGAAGCTGCCAAAATTTGTACATACTGAGACAGTTTCAGGTGCCTCAGTTGTTCAATCCATTTGATTGGATCCTTAATGGATGGATCCTAGGTCACAAAGGCTGTCCATTAAAAACATAGCTGCTCACATAGTCCAAAAGCTCAAAATCAAATAAATGGTAATCTGTAATGACTGCCACATGGCAATACGGTGATTATTAAATAGGCAATTAACCTATTTAGTTCAGATGGTTAGATTGGTGCGGGAATGATCTGCATATTGGTATATCAAAGCTTTCCCATTGAAGGGTCTCTCAGTTCTGTGATCAGTCAATAAACACTTGCAATCGGTCTGGCTGTTAGGACTTCATTGTTTATTTTTCATACGGCCAGGTACAGACTGTCCAGAAACACAGAGGTTGTGTCCTTCTGTATTCCTCGGAGGAGCTGTGCACATGGCTTTAAACAAAGACATTTTTATACTTTTTCTTAAAGAAGGGTACAGGCCATAATCGCATAGTACATTCAAACAATTACCAGTCAATACATGATATTGTTTTTATTGACAGTTACTTGGTCCAATGATATTTCCTGGAAACCAACTTTATGTTTCAACGCTTAGGCCACTTTTATCTTACAAACTGAGCCACTACACCTGCACCCGAAGGCCAGCCAGGAAGGCTTCTTACCTTGTCGAGTTACTTCAATATTCTAAAGGTCGCACTGTCTGTTAATCTCCTTTGATGCTGGCTGTGGTTAGTCACTTATGCAATTCTAGCAACCTAAAAGCCATTTATGCAGCTTTAGCAGAATTGCCAGTGAGCAGCCTAGAAGCCATTTTGACGTGTTACTTGCATTGAGAAGCCATCTTGTTGCCACCTAAGTTATTCAAAGCATCTGTTAGGCTGTTGCCCCTGACTACAACTAGTCACGACAGCCTATATTCAGGTTTCAGATTCTCACCATATGGTACAGGTGTTGTTTTCAGCATAATCTAGTACAGAGATGAATTGAATTGGAGATTGATGAATTATTGAGAGCGCTGCCTATTCTGAGGAGGATTATGGGTAATGGAAATAAACAAGGGGACGATGCCTTGTCTCCGGGTATGCATGCAAAGAAAATGTGCAACTCTTCCCTCTGCATATCATTTGACTGAGGTTTCCTGTCATCCTTGAGAGGAGATAAATACCTTGCAATGATAACCATTGGTGGTCTGTCATAAGAATCTTATATCATATCTGTTTAAACCAGCTCAAGTGCTAGACTAACCATTGGAATTCATTCAAAGATCACAATATTGTGGTCTCCATTTTAATGCCCAATGAATTTGGCCTGGGCCACTAGGCTAGAAATAAATGAAGTTATTATTTATCCCTAGTGAGATTTACTTCTTTATTCATTAATAAAATGTGGGTCTCACTGGCAGGACAACTTTTATTGCCCATTACTAATTTCCCTCAAGAAGATGGTTGGAAGCTGCCTTCTCTTTTAGTGCAGTGCATTTGCAATGGGTAGACCCATAATGACGTTGGGGAATTTCTACATTGAAGAACAGCAATAACTTTCTAGGTCAGGATAGTGAGTGGCTTGAAGGGGAACTTATTTATATGTAGGAAAATGTCCACTATTTTTGTCCTTGCAGATGAAAGTGGTTGTGGGTTTGAAAGGTGCCTATTAAACAAGCCTTGGTAAGTTACTACATCTTCATGTAAAAGTTTGTGGTTACTCTTATGTGTTGTCCTGGCGACTAGAGCTGGTGAAGGAGCAGACTGTTACATTGATGTGCTGGTACGGAAGATGCGTACGACATGGTTGGTTGAGGCCCAGAGAAAAAAGGCAAGGACTGCGACAGCCATAGCTTTGCAAGTACTAGCTCTGTCATCAGGTTTGGCTGCAGGATTTTTGCTAATGCCAGAGGAATGAAGCCCCTTTCTGACTACTTCTCAGTTTATCAACACCTCTCTTCTCAGGTGGATGGACAAAACCAAGCAATTGCTCAGCACTCAAGGGTAAGGTTATAAAGTGGGGGAAAGCTTAATGTTTTATTTCTATTTTTTCACACCCCATGGGGTTTGCTGGCGAGCCAACTTTTTCTTAATTGCTTTGGAGAAGGTGATGGTGAGCTGCCTTTGTGAACTACTGAAGATCTGGACCTCCAGCGTGGTCTTTTGGTTCTGTGATTGGTTAATAAACACTTGCAATCGGTCTGGCTGTTGAGACTTCACTGTTTATTTTTCATATGGCCGGGCACAGCGCATCCAAAAACACAGAGGTTGTGCACTTGTGTATTCCTCGGAGGAGCTGCACACATGGCTTAAAACAAAGACATTTTTATACTTTTCTTAAAGAACGGTAAAAGCCATGATTGCATAGCATATTCAAACAATTACTGATCAATATATTATGCTGCTTTATTTGACAATTGCTTAGTCCAATGATATTTTCTGGGAACCAACTTTATTTTCTAACACTTAGGCCACCCTTATCTCACTAACTAAGCCATTGCACCTGCATCTGAAGGTCAGGACGGCTCGTAATGTCTTGTCTAGTTATTTCTGTGCCTTAAAGGGAGCATTGTCTATTGAAGAAGACTATGGTTAGTCACTTATGCAGCTATAGCAGAATTAGCAGTTAGTAACTTTAAAGCCATTTTATGAAGCTTTGGCAGTATTGTCAATTTGCAGCCTAGAAGCCATTTTGTAATGTTATTTGCATCGAGAAGCCATCTTGTTGCTACCTATGTTATTAAGAGCATCTGTTAAGTGGTTGTTCCTGACAACAACTAGTTACCTCAGCCTGTATTCAGGTTTCAGATTCCCACTACTTCAGTACATGTGTCACAGGCAAACTCACAATGCTGTTAGAAAGGAAGCTGTAGGATTTTGACCCAGCTGTAAGACCATAAGATATAAGAGCAAAATAGTCTATTTGGCCCATTGAGTCTGCTCCGCCATTCGATCATAACTTTTCAACCCCATTCTCCTGCTTTATCCCCTAACCATTGATCCCCTATCCATCTCTGTATTAAATGCACAGCCTTCTGAGGCAATGAGATCCATAGATTCACTACTCTTTGGCTAAAAGGTTTTGACGGTTTTGACGTAACCTTGGTGAGTTGCTGAAGTGCATCTTGTGGATGGCATGCACTTACGTCACTGGTGTATTAATGATAAGGTCATAAGAATAGAAACAGAAGTAGGCAATTTGGCTCCATTAAGTCTGCTTTCCCATTCGACGACTGACTGATCTGACAATCAGTAACTCTACCTTCCTGCTTTTTCCTCATAACTCTTGATTTCCTTAATGATTAAAAAATAATCTGTCTCCTGTGTTCTGTTTAATATACATAATACCTAGCCCCTACAGTCCTCTGTGGTAAAGAATGTTACAGGTTCACTTCTACCTGAGAGAAGAAGTTCCTCTTCATGTCTGTCTTAAGTGGTGACCCTTTATCTTCAATTATGCCACCGGGCCCTCAGCTCTCTCCCAAGAGAAACAAACCTCTCTGCATCTACACTTTCAAGCCCACAACAATCCTGAATGCTTTATTAAGGTCTCCAGAGATTCTTCGAAATTCCAATGGGTATGATCCCAATCAATGCAAAATCTTTTCAGAAGACAATTCCTCGATACACAGGATTAACCCAATGAACCTGTTCTGAAGTACATGTAATGCCAGTGTATTCCCTGAGTGACGTTTAGTTTGAGTGTTGGTGGAGCTACACATCCAGGCAAGTAAGGAGCATTCCATCACACTTATAACCTGTGCCTGATATGAAGTTGCCAGACTTTTGGTGAGCTTGGAAGTGAGTTACTCAGTGCAGAATTCCAAACCTCTGTCCTGCTCTTGTAGCCACTCTATTGAAAAGATTGGTTCAGTTAAATTTCTGTCGAATGATAATGAATTGTTGCAGATTCAGTGTTAGTAATGCCATTGAATGTCAAGGAGAGATAGTGAAATTCTGTTTTGATTCAGATGGTCATTTAGGGATATGGGCCAGGCGCTGGCAGGTGGGACTAAATTGGGTTGGGATATCTGGTCGGCATGGACGGGTTGGACCGAAGGGTCTGTTTCCATGCTGTACATCTCTATGACTCTACGACTTGTGAGGTAGGAATGGCAACCTAAGCCTGAATGCTGTCAAGGTTTGTCTGCATTTGAACATGGACCACTTCAGTATCTGGGGAGTTACGAATGGTGCTGAACATTATGCACCATTGGAATATCCCACTTCTGACCTTAAAATGGACAAAAGGTCCCTGATGAAGCAGGTGAAGATAGTTTGGCCTAATACCCTGGAAATACTTATAGGATGTTCTGGGACTTAGATGACTGACCTCCAAAAACCATAACCACATTTCTTTGTGCCAGGTATGATTTTGAACATTGGAATGTTTGCCCATGATTCCATTTGATTCCAGTTTTACTATTCTTCATCAATGCCACAATTGGTTAATGCAGCCTTCCTGTCATTAGCAGTTACTCGCATCTCGTCTCTGAAATTCAGCTCTTTTGTCCAGGTCTGAATCAAGTTTGCTATGAGCTCAGAAGCCCAGTAGCCCTATTAGAACTGAAACTGAGTGTCTTTGAGTATGGTCAGTGTTGCTTCAAAGCTCTGTTGACAACCCCTTGCATCCATGTGCTAATGTTCAAGAATAAACTTATGGGTTGGTAATTGACTGTGTAAGACTTGTCCTGCTATTTGTGGATAAGATAAACCTGGACAATTCTCCTCATTGTAGGGGAGATGCCAGTGTTGTATCTGTGTGGAACAGCTTGGCTAAGGTGTGATTAGTTCTCGAGGACAGATATTAAGTACCAGGAAATATCATTGGAATGTTTTGGGAGTCTTTTGTCATTTCAGAGTCTTCAACCATTTTATGACATTTTGTCCGAAGACTAATCGATGATGCTGGAGACCACAAGGTGAAGCTGAGATAGATCATCCCTTAGCATTTCTGACTGTAGATTGTTTTAAATGTTTCAACCTTGTGTCTTTCAATGATGTGTTTGATTTCCCACAGTTAAGATTTGGGATGTCTCTGGAGCCTTCTCCCCTGAGTATTGTTTAATTATTCATTTCCATTCATGGCTCAATGAGGCAGGACTATGGAGTTTAGATCTGATCTACTAGTTGTGACATCACCGCTTTGTATGTTGCATGATGTCCCTCCTGTTTGGAATGTAAGTAACCTTGTATTGTAGTTTCAATATGTTGAGACTTCATTTTTAGTTATGCCTGCTTGTTCCTTTATGCCATTATGCACTATTCATTCAGACTGGGTTGATCCAGCATTTGGATGGTAATGGTAGACTAGGGGTATGCCTGGCAATGATCTTAGAGATTGTAGTTGAAAACAATTCTGGAATTGCTTTATGTATGTCCAGTTCAATGTAGTTAGAGAGTTTGAAATTTATATTGTGCCACACAACAGGATGGAAGGTATCATCAAAATGAAGATTGACAAAGGCTGTATGGTCATTGCTCCAATACAAACTGACAGGGGGGTTTGTGTGATCATCACCACAGGCATGTGAAGATAAGCATTGTTGAGAAGGTTTAGCAATCCCAGCTATGTTTTTTTTAATTCCCTTTGGGTTCCACAACTAGTTTGCCCTCTGGGAGAAGGTGGCCTGTTGCAACTCATCCAATTTCTTTTGCTTCCTTTTCTATCCTACTTTATTAAAGGTTTATTGTATTTTTATTTATTTTTGTTTGTTTGATGCAGGTTCAATGAAGGCATTCAAGTATATTTCTGTTAGGGTGAAAGGAAAGGCTGGTATAAGGAATGCTGGATGACTAAAGAAATGGAGGGTTTGGTTAAAAAAAAGAAGGAAGCATATGTAAGATATAAAGTTAAAAATCACACAAACAGATTATAGTCCAACAGGTTTAATTGGAAGCACACTAGCTTTCGGAGTGTGTGATTTTTTACTTTGGATACCCCAGTCCAACACCGGCATCTCCAAATTATGTAAGATATAGACAGGATAGATCGAGTGAATCCTTTGAAGAGTATAAAGGAAATAGGAGTATACTTAAGAGGGAAATCAGGAGGGCAAAAAGGGGACATGAGATTGCTTTGGCAAATAGAATTAAGGAGAATCTAAAGGTTTTTTACAAATAAATTAAGGACAAAAGGTAACTAGGGAGTGAATAGGGCCCCTCAAAATTCAAAAAGGTGGCTGGCCTTTGTGTGGAGCCGCAGAAAATGGGGTATTTTGCATCAGTATTTACTGTGGAAAAGGATATGGAAGATATAGAATGCAGAGAAATAGATGGTACCACTCTCCAAAATGTCCATATTATTGAGGAGGAAGTGCTAGATGTCTTGAAACGCATAAAGGTGGATGAATCCCTAGGACCTGATCAAGTGTACCCTAGAACTCTGTGGGAAGTTAGAGAAGTGATTGCTGGGCCTCCTGCTGAGGTATTTGTATCATCGGTAGTCACAGGTGAGATGCTGGAAGACTGGAGGTTGGCTAACGTGGTGCCACTGTTTAAGCAGGGTGTTAAGGACAAGCCAGGGAACTATACTTCAGTGAGCCTAACGTCGGTGATGGGCAAGTTGTTGGGGAGAATCCTGAGGGACAGGCTATACATGTATTTGGAAAGGCAAGGACTGATTAGGGATTGTCAACATGGCTTTGTGCGTGGGAAATCATGTCTCACAAACTTGATTGAGTTTTTTTAAGAAACGACAAAGAGGATTGATGAGGTCGGAGCAGTAGGTGTGATCTAAATGGACTTCAGTAAGACGTTTGACAAGGCTCCCCATAGGAGACTGGTTAGCAAGGTTAGATCTTTTGGATACAGAACTGGCTCAAAGGTAGAAGACAGAGGGTGTTGGTTGGGCGTTGTTTTTTAGACTGGAGGCCTGTCTCCAGTGGAGTGCCACAAGGATTGGGCCCTCTACTTATTGTCATTTACATAAATGATTTGGATGTGAGCATAAAAGGTACAGTTATTACGTTTGCAGATGACACCAAAATTAGAGGTGTAGTGGACAGTGAAGAAGGTTACCTCAGATTACAACAGGATCTTGACCAGATGGGCCAATGAGCTTAGATGTGGCAATGGAGTTTAATTCAGATATATGTGAGGTGTTGCATTTTGGGAAAGCAAATCTTAGCAGGACTTATGCACTTAATGGTAAGGTCCTAGGGAGTGTTGCTGAACAAAGAGAGTTTAGACTGCAGGTTCATAGCTCCTTGAAAGTGGCGTCGCAGGTAGTTAGGATAGTGAAGAAGGCATTTGGTATGTTTTCTTTAATGGGTCAGAGTATTGAGTCCAGGAGTTGGGAGGTCATGTTGTGGCTGTACAGGACATTGGTGAGGCCACTGTTGGAATATTATGTGCAATTCTGGTCTCCTTCCTAACGGAAGGATGTTGTGAAACTTGAAAGGGTTCAGTAAAGATTTACAAGGATGTTGCCAGGGTTGGAGGATTTGAGCTATAGAGAGAGGCTGAACAGCCTGGGGCTGTTTTCCCTGCACTGTCAGAGGCTGAGGGATGACCTTATAGAGGTTTACAAAATTATGAGGGGCATGGATAGGATAAATAGACAAAGTGTTTTCCCTGGAGTGGGGGAGTCCAGAACTAGTGGACATCGGTTTAGGGTGAGAGGGGAAAGATATAAAAAAGACCTAAGGGGCAACTTTTTCACACAGAGGGTAGTACATATATGTAATGAGCTGCCAGAGGAAGTGGTGGAGGCTGGTACAATTTCAACATTTAAGAAGCATTTGGATGGGTATATGAATAGGAAGGGTTTGGAGGGATATGGGCCGGGTGCTGGCAGGTGGGACTAGATTGGGTTGGGATATCTGGTCGGCATGCATGGGTTGGACCGAAGGGTCTGTTTCCATGCTGTACATCTCTATGACTCTATGACTCTAAGAGGCATTGGATGATTATTTAAACAGAAATAATTTACAAGATTATGTAGAAAGAGTGGGAAATGGCTCTAAGTCATTATATTCATTCAGAGAGCCTGTCCAGACATGCTTGGCCAAATGGCTATTTTTATACCATACCAGTTCCATGATTCTGTGATTAGAGAAATGAAGGGTTCATCATTTCCCATATATCTCTGCTGCTTGGTCTTATGGGTTTGCGTCCTGTGCATCGACAGAAGTATAGAAGTACACACAACCTTCAACTTCTTTGTTGTTTTTCAGATTGTGCCACCTTAATTAATGATCCTCATTCCATTGGTAGTCTTTTTCTGACCAATATTACAAAGATCGTGAAATATAGCCTTCGGGCTGAGACGAATATGTGATTACAATCTTATCTAGGGTCAAATATGACACCAAGGTTGTGAACAGAATGGTTTAGTTTTAGATTCTTGCCAGGATGAGGGAAGGATTTGGTTACTAGGGAATATAGTTTGAAGTACAGACTAAAAACTATGGCTTCAGTGTTCCTAATATTTAATTGGAGGAAATTTCTGCTCATCCATTACTGTATGTTAGATAAGCAATTTGATACTGTAGCAACAGTGGAGGAGCTGAGAAATGGTGGTGAAGTGGAGCTAAGTATTTCCTGTTTACATGTACAAACTACTAACCGTGATAAGCAAATTTCAATCACAAAGTAATTAGAAAGCACTTAACGAAGGCTGTTTACTTTGTCCTGAAATTGCTCAATTTAGGAATAAGAGCCAGTTAAAACAAACAAAGGAGATATATTCTCATCTACTTTAAGGTAATTAGAATTCTGATGGCCAAACTATTGCAAGGACCTTAGGAATTGAAGGCAGTATGAAAAAGGCTAAACTGATACCTTGATTCAGATCCCTGAATGATGAATAAAGGATGAGTCTGGGATGGTTAACTCTAAGTCTAAGGGGAAATAAAATTAAAAAAAAGGTTAAACAGATTGATACATTGAATACTGTGTTGGAGAATGCAACAAATTCTATCATCAGAGTGGTGATTGTAACGAGGTCAGACAGCTGGACCTTCTAGAATATGAGTTCCCTGATTGGGGATGTTAATCTTGTCCAATCAGGGAGCCCTGGCTGAAAGATAAAAAGGGGAGTGTTAAGAGGTACTGGCACTCTTATAGCTGACTCTGAAGAGGCAGTACTAAAATCAAGTACTGTTCACATGTAAATAAAGGGTGATTTGGGCTTTGTGGAATTGTTGCAGTCAGGTTCAAAACTCAAGCTCAGAAAAAACATTTCACAGAAAATTTAGATTTAATAATACAAAATTTGTCTGAAGTATAGGGCAATTTGGAAAATGAAATGGGAATTCAAGAGAAAGCAACATAGAACCATAGAAAATAGAATCAGGCCATTTGAGCCTTCAAGATTCAATTTCTAGATCTGTCTGTTGTCATCTACTTCTCACCAATTATTTGATATATTTGAAACTCCTTACTCCTCTCGTCTTCAGCTTTCACATCACAATTTGGTGTCACCCAATCAATGTTCCTTAATTTACTTTAATTCCTCTTTATTTATTTTAATTTTGAAGTCATCCTAACACCTCTGTCTTCAACTTGGTTTCTCAATAAAAGGTAGATTCCAAGGAATTCAGGATGTTTCTCTTCGTATTGTTCAGCATCTGACAATGGCTAATGATTTTACAGTTGACTATTTTGATAAACCTTTCAAATCATAGCTCTGGTCCTTGTCACTTACCCTTAGGATGTTGGACAATATAGAGGTAAGTGAAATACGAAATTGAAAAAATAAGTTTTTAGTTTTTGAGATAGAATTTATAATATCTTAAGACATTCCAGCACATAAAAACTAATTAATTATATTTATGTAACCCTCAGTAGTTGCAGTGGGGAGACAATAGTCTAATCGTATTATTGCTACACTATTAATCCAGAGATGCAGATAATGTTCTGGGGTCGTGGTTTGGAATCCTGCCACAGCAGATCGTGGAATTTAAATTCAATAAAAATTTGGAATTATGAGTTTAATAATGACAATTGTTTAAAATATCCATCTGGTTCACTAATGCCCTTTAGGGAAGAAAACTGCAATCTTTACCTGGTCTGGCTTACATGTGACTCCAGACCCACAACAGTGTGGTCTTTTCTTAACTACTCTCTGGAATGGGCAATAAATACTGGCCTTGCCAGCGATACCTTCATCCTGTGAATGAATTTAAAAAACTGTCTGCTCCAACAGAAAAGCACTTGACGTGAATGTGCTGTTGTAGCTTTTGCAACATTCCATCTACAGATGGCAGTGTGGTACTGTAACAGAAAGTTATAAATATTTCAATTTGATAGAATTTACCAGAATGAACACTTGTTAGTTTAATGGCAGAATAATGTGAGCAATCTGAAATTTTCTGTCAAATGAAACCAAATCAACATCATTTCATAAAAGAAAATAACAAATTCAATCATCTTTATAAAAATAAGTTTTTGCAAATAATGCAGTGGACCAGCATTCATAAAGGGCATAACAGAGTGCTCCAGTTTAAAACAATGTTTTAAATGTAATAATTAAAGCCTAATTATAACATTATGGTGGTTTTACTTTGGTCCACAGTATTGGACTTGGACTTTGATTTGGAAAGGCAGCATGAAGCAAAATAATGTGTAAAAGTATTCTGAGGCATTGTCAAAATAATATAGAAGTGTCGATATACTGATGTCTTGAATTTTTTTGTCATACTATTTCAGGGTTATGGAATAGTTTTCCTTTACTTGAAGGTTTTGTCTCTGGCTTCTTATTTAATCAATAAATTAAACATCTTGTAAAGAGTCGGTACCATTGAAATCTTTGCATTGGTCTTGCCAAGTAATTTTGATGATCCCTTGATTGGAAAAGATATTCAGAACTGGGGCTAAGTTTGGAAATGAGAAGTCTCAGTTAAAGTGGAGATGAGCAGGAATTCCCCTCTCAGAGAGTTGTTAACATTTGAAATTCCCTTCCACAGATAGCAATGGAATTGGGCCATTCAAGTTGGGTTACGGAGATTTTTGATCTTCAAAGAAAACAAGGGTAATGGGGGAACGAAGGCAGGAAATTGGAACTGCAGCTACTATCAGATCAGTCGTGAACTACCAAAAGATTTATTGGGAGCCATTGTTGTGAATACAATGTTTCTGAAAACAAGCATTTTTTGTTTTTGGAAGGAACAAAAACAAATCTTCAAGGCGTCAGTGGTCATCTGATGTCATGAGTAGCTGCCCATGATCATTGGTTGAATGGATTCAATTAAGTGGTTGACACAACAAAGACAAGACGGCCCCCATAATAATTTCTGTCAAGATTGATAGGTGAAGAGAGGGGGAGAGAGATGAGCCAGGAGAATGAGTCACCAACTTCTTGGCTAAAGACCAGGAATTCCCCACATCGGCCTGGGGGAAGAACAAAGATTATTTCTACTGAAGGTCATCACCAAAGACTGCAAAACCTTAAGAATGAATAATCCATCATTCCAAAACTGCTGCCTCTGCTTCTCAATTCTACAGAATTGGTAAAGTGTTTGGATCTGTCACAGATGGTATATTTCCTTTCTTTGTCAAATTGAATAGAGCAGTGTATCTAAACTACTCCTTCATAACAAATATAATAAATGTTTTGAAAATTGCTTTCAAATCATTGACTGTCTATATTATGAACCCTCAAAATCAACATACAATTCTTTCATGAAATAGTAGGAAATTGTTTCATATTTAGTTATTGGATGAGTTGAGCTACATATATTTCATGAGAAGCAAGAAGAAAGTGCAGGATATGCCATAAATTGTGGCTTATAAGTCAATTTGGTGCATGTTTTTCTTGTAGAAGTCATGTTTTTGCATAAACTGGGTGAATAACTCAATTCCTGTTTTCGCCACAGCACGCTATACTCATTAACACTTATTTGCCCAAATGCCCATTCCTGGTACCCGGAGGAGATTGCCATCTCTCCCAAAATGCAGGACAGGATAATAGTTGTTTCAAGTAGTTCACTGCCACCAAACCTTCTCGCCTTTGTCTTGTCTTGCGCCTTTCTAGTACTTAGTAGAAGAAATGCAGAAAGTGTATTGTACGATAACAATAAATAACTGAAATTATTTAGGCATAATTACAATGACCTTAGGGAGCTGATACAGATACATCAATAGCCTCTGAAAGCTAGAGTAGAATTGTTTACATACAATGCTTTGTGACTTCAGTGTAATGGGAGGAGGTAATGTAACATGAACATTAATCCCTTCAGAATTATTATCTTATACAACAGTATTAAGCTTAAATTTTTCATTCCTCAAATGTTGATTTTATTTTGGATTGCATCATGGGACTATGTTGTCACGAGTTCCCATGTTGACTTTAGCTTTAAGAGTGTGATATCCTGTATTTTCAGGATATTAATGGTTGTAAAAGCTTTGGATTGCCATATACTGTTGACATATGAATGATTTTATTGTCATGTGTATTTTACAGTGAGACAAACAGTAAAGTACAGTGAAAAGCTTTTCTACTGTCTCCACATTCTGGCACCATTTTGGATAGTTTTAAGAATAAGAAAAACAAAGAAAGATCTAGCTTAAAGAGAGTCCATTAGTCCTGAGCAAGCTTATCATCAATGACGCCTGTGCTGCCATCCCTCCTCCACTGCCTCGTTGCTGTCTACAGTGAACCCAACCAACATTGAAGTCGCCACTCTTCAGGTGCCATCTTTCACTGCTAGGCTAATTCTCTTCCGCCACTGCATTGCCACCACCTGCACTGGACCCACCAATATCAGAGTCATATCTGTCACAGCTGGGCACATGTCAATGTCATTGTGTTGCCCTCCTCCTGTTGCTTCACCACCAATGCTAGACCCAACCAATGATGAAGTTGCTGACCCTCAGGCTCCATCATTCGCTGCTGGGTCTACTTTGCCAGTGTCGTCTCTGTCGATGTAGCAGCTGCTGATTCCAATGCCAAGTACTGTACTTGCTCCACAATAGTAAGTAGAGACTCACTTGCTGCCACCATGAAGTGTGTGCTGGGATTCCTCACGCCTCCACCGATGGTAAGTAAAGGGAAGTAGTAAGTAAATAAAGTAAAGAAAAGAGGAAAAAAAAGAAAAGCATTGGAGTGGATGAGCCCGAGCACAGGAGAACTATTCGTAGAGTCATAAAGTCATAAAGATGTACAGCATGGAAACAGACCCTTCTGTCCAACCCGTCCATGCCGACCAGATATCCCAACCTAATCTAGTCCCACCTACCAACACCTGGCCCATATCCCTCCAAACCTTTCCTATTCATATACCCATCCAAATGCCTCTTAAATATTGCAATTGTACCAGCCTCCACCACTTCCTCTGGCAGCTCATTCTCTACACGTACACCATCTGTATGAAAAAGTTGCCCCTTAGGTCTTTTTTATATCTTTCCCCTCTCACCCTAAACCTATGCGCTCTAGCTGTGGACTACCTGACCCCAGGGAAAAGACTTTGCCTACTTACCCTATCCATGCCCCTTATGATTTTGTAAACCTCTATAAGGTCATCCCTCAGCCTCCGATGCTACAGGGAAAACAGGCCCAGCCTGTTCAGCATTTCCTGATAGCTCATATCCTCCAACCCTGGCAACATTCTTTTAAATCTTTTCTGAATCCTTTCATGTTTCACAACATCTTTCCGATAGGAAGGAGACCAGAATTGCATGCAATATTCCAACAGTGGCCTAACCAATGTCCTGTACAGCTGCAACATGATCGCCCAACTCCTGTACTCAATACACAGACCAATAAAGGAAAGCATACCAAACGCCTTCTTCACCAACCTATCTACCTGCGACTCCACTTTCAAGGAGCTATGAACCTGCACTCCAAGGTCTCTTTGTTCAGCAACACTCCCTAGGATCTTACTATTAAGTATATAAATCCTGCTAAGATTTGCTTTCTCAAAATGCAGCTTTCGCATTTCTCTGAATTAAACTCCATCTGCCTCTTCTCAGCTCATTAACCCATCTGGTCAAGATCCTGTTGTAATCTGAGGTAACCCTCTTCGCTGTCCACTACACCTCTAATTTTGGTGTCATCTGCAAAGTTGCTAATTGTACCTCTTACGTTTGCATCCAAATCATTTATGTAAATGACAAAAAGTAGAGGATCCAGCACCGATCCTTGTGGCACTCCACTGGTCACAGGCCTCCAGTCTGAAAAACAACTGTCCACCACCACCCTCTGACTTCTACATTTGAGCCAGTTCTGTATCCAAATGGCTAGTTCTCCCTGTATTCCGTGAGATCTAACTTTGATAATCAGTCTCCCATGAGGAACCTTATCAAATGCCATACTAAAGTCCATATAGATCACATCTACTGCTTTGCCCTCATCAATCTTCTTTGTTACTTCCTCAAAAAACTCAATCAAGTTTGTGAGACATGATTTCCCACACACAAAGCCATGTTGACTATCCCTAATCAGTCCTTGCCTTTCCAAATACATGTACATTCTGTCCCTTAGGATTCCCTCCAACAACTTGCCCACCACTGACGTCAGGCTCACTGGTCTATAGTTCCCTGACTTGTCCTTTCCACCCTTCTTAAACAGTAGCACCACGTTAGCCAACCTCCAGTCTTCCAGCACCTCACCTGTGACTATCTCAGCAAGAGGCCCAGCAATCACTTCTCTAGCTTCCCACAGACTTCTAGGGTACACCTGATCAGGTCCTGGGGATTTATCCACTGTTATGCATTTCAAGACATCCAGCACTGCCTCCTCTGTAATCTGGACATTTTGCAAGATGTCACCATCTATTTCCCCACAGTCTATATCTTCCATATTCTTTTCCACAGTAAATACTGATGCAAAATACTCATTTAGTATCTCCCCCATTTTCTGCGGCTCCACACAAAGGCCGCCTTGCTGATCTTTGAGGTGCCCTATTCTCTCCCCAGTTACCTTTGTCCTTAATGTATTTGTAAAAACTCTTTGGATTCTCCTTAATTCTATTTGCCAAAGCTATCTCATGTCCCTTTTTTGCCCTCCTGATTTCTCTCTTAAGTATACTCTTACTTCCTTTATACTCTTCTATGGATTCATTTGATCTATCCTGTCTATGCCTTATGTATGCTTCCTTCTTTTTCTTAACCAAACCCTCAATTCCACTGCCATCTTGTGTAAACTTAACTATGGAGGAAACTTGGTAAAATTCTGAAGCTTGTCATTGATCTGGTTGACTCTGAACTTCATTGATGTGTTTGTGTTTGTATGCCTTCTTAACTCTATCCTTGATTTCAGTGATATAAAACCATAGCAGAAGGAACAGGAGTAGTCCATTAAACCCACTGAGACTGCTTCGCCATTCAGTGAGATTATGAATGATCTGATAATGCACTTTCCTGACTTTTCCCCATAACTGTTGATTCCCATACTGATTAAAAAATTTACTTCCTCTTGAGAATATCAAATGACCCAATTGCTGTAGTCCTCTTCAGTATAAAAATTGCACATTTTTGCACATTTACCCTCTAAATAAAGACATTCATAGAATTATATTGTACAGAAGAGACTGTTTGGTCCAGAGTCTGCACGAAAATCTATTCTAAATCCTCGCTGGTCCCACTTTCCAGCACTTGATCCTTAGCTCTGAATGCTATGACTTTCAAGTGGTTATTCAAGTACTTTGTAAAGGTGGTAAGGTTTCCTGTCTCAAGTACTCTTCCAGGTAGTGCATTTTAGATTACCGTCAGTTTTTTTTTTCCCTCTCAAATCCCCTTAAACCTCCTGTCTTTCACCTTGAAATAATGCACCCTTGTTACTGACCCTTAACTAAGGGTACAGCTGCTTTCTGTTCACCTCGCCAATGTGCCTCAATTTTATACACCTCAATCAGTACCCCTCTCAGCTTTCTCTGTTCAAGCCTCTCTTCCAGCCTCTCTTCATAGCTAAACTGCTCCATACCAGGCAACATCCTGGTGAATCTCCTCAGAACCTCCTTCAATGCAATAAAATCCTTTCTACAGTATGGTCAACAGAACTGCATACAGTTCCAGCTATGGATTAAACATAACCTTCATCGGATGCTGCCTGAACTGCTGTGCTCTTCCAGCACCACTAATCCAGAATCTGGTTTCCAGCATCCGCAGTCATTGTTTTTACCTCATAATATATGCTATGAATGATAAAAGCAAGTGTCCCATATGCTTTCTAAAATACTCTACTGATTTGTCCTGCTGTCTTAAAGGATCTATGGGCAAGCATCCCAAGATCCTTCTGTTCGTTTGAGCTTCCTAGTATTGTGCCATTTATTGAGACTCCTTTCTCTTGTTACTTCCTCAAGTGCATTATCTAATACTGATGAGGGTTAAATTCCATCTGATAATTATCTGTCCATCTGACCAGCAATAGGTCCAACACTGCACCATCCTAGTGGTGCCTGCTAATACAAAAAACTCTCCTGAATACATTAGAAGAAAGCTGCTCCCTCTGCACCCTTTACATTATCAATATCTTCAATTAATTTTGGAGAATTTGAAATCCTCTCATAATTACCTTATCATTATTTTTACAAACCTTTGTGAATTGACTCCATATCTGCATCTCTATTACCCACTGACTGTTTGGAGGCCTATAATATACTCCTAGTAGTGCGACTGTCTCCTTTTTATTCCTAAGCTATACCCATAAAGCCTCATTTGAAGACTCTTTCAAGATATCAACTCTCCTTACTCCAGTAACTGACTCCTTAATTAATAAGATGACACCATCTCACTTTTGCACCTTCTCCTGTCTTTCCTCAGGATCCTATACCTCAATGTTGAGTTGCCAATCCTGCTTTTCCCTCAACCTTGTTTTTGTGATGGCAACAACATCTCAATTCCATGTTTTATTCCATGGCCTTTACTCAACCGTCTAACCTATCATACTTGAAAAATTAAAGTATAGCCATCAAGCCTCACCTTATTCCCTTGAAACTCATTATGGCTGGGCAGCACGGTGGCACCGTGGTTAGCACTACTGCCTCACAGCGCCAGAGACCTGGATTCAATTCCTGCCTCAGGCAACTGACTGTGTGGAGTTTGCACATTCTCCTCGGTTTCCTCCCACAGTCCAAATATGTGCGGGTCAGGTGAATTAGCCATGCTAAATTGCCCGTAGTGTTAGGTTAGGGGTATGGGTGGGTTGCGCTTCGGCGGGTCGGTGTGGACTTGTTGGGCCGAAGGGCCTGTTTCCACACTGTATGTAATCTAATCTAAATAATGACTCACCTCTCTATGTCTTGGTTCCTTTAGTGAAGAATTCTATGTCCCTACTATATCAATGCTGTCTGCCTCTGTCCCTGATGAACTCGTTTAAATTCCTCCCAACAGCACTATCAAACCCACCAGCCAAGACATTGGTCCAATTCTGGTTCAAATGCAGACCATCCTATTTATAGAAATCTAGCCATTCCCAGAAACTGTCCCAATCATCCAGGAATCTAAAACCCTTCCTTCTCATCTCTGTTCTAACCAAGTGATCACTTACACTGTTGTTATGCCCTTTTGTCTTAAACTCTCCCACAAGAGGAAACAATCTCTCAATATTTAACCTGTGAAACCCTGTGAATCTTTTATCTTTTGATCAAGTTGCCTCTCATTCTTGTAAACACCAATGAGTACCTACTCAACCTCTTCTCATAAAGAAATCTCATCATACCCAGGATTAACCTAATGAATATTCTCTGGAGTACCCCCAATGCCAGTGCCTTTTTCCTTAGATAAAGGGACCAAAACTTTTAACGGTTTTCTAGGTGTTGTCTAAATAGTATGTTGTACAGTTTTAGCAAGACCTCTTCCCTCTTTTTGACTCCATTGTATTGAAGTCCAGCATCCATTTGCAAGAGTTAACTTAGGAGGGCTGTTCTGGGATGTGAACCTTAAACTTCTCAATAACAGAGGAATCTTGGAATTCAGGTTCACAGTTCTCTGAAAGTGGAGTCACAGGTAGACAGGGCAGTGAAGAAGGCCTTTGGCACACTGGCCTTCATTAGTCAGGGCAGTGAGTGCAGAAATTGGAAAATTATGTTGCAGTGTTACAGGAGAGTGGTGAGGTCGCACTTCGAGTACTGTGTTCAGTTTTGGTCATCTTGTTATTAGGAAGGATGTTATTAAACTGGAAAGAGTTGGTAGAGTCATAGAGATGTACAGCAAAGAAATTCACAAGAATATTGCTTAGATTCAATGGTCTGAGTTATAGAGAGATTAGACAAGCTAGGACACTTTCCTTTAGAGTGTAGGAGACGAAGGAGGACCTTATAGAAATGTATAAGATCATGAGAGGCATGGATAGGGTGAATGCACTCAGTCATTTTCCCAGGGTTGCGGAATCAAGGACTAGAGGTCATCAGCCTCTTGGAAGAGGGGAAAGAATAAAAGAAAGCGTAAGGAGCAACTTTTTTACACAGAGGTTGATGCACATACGGAATGAGCTGCAAGCGGAAGTGGTCGAGATGGGTACATTAACAACATTTAAAAGGAATTTGGACGAATACATGGGTAGGAAAAGATTAGAAGGATATGGGCCGAGTGCAGGAAAATGGTGTTAGCATGGATGGATATTTTGGTCGGCATAGACCAGTTTGGGCCAAAGGGCCTGTCTCCATGCAGTAGGACTCTATGACTCTTAATTCCCATGTTGCTAAGTGAGAGTCATACCCTAGCTGAGTTAGTCACTGTGGTGTTACGAAATTGTTGGTCAACTGTGTTTGTTCTTGGTCTGGCTTGGCCTTTGGAACCAGATTTCCTGCATATCTGTGCCCAGTGTCCCTTGGTGTCACATACTTTGTTGATATCCAGAAAAGCTGGGCAGCTTTTGGGTAGGTGCAACAAATCATATTGTGATAGATTGTGTTGGTTTTGTGTGCTGTGTTGACTGTTGCAATGGTGTTGACCGCACCTAAAACATGTAATTGTTATTGGCTGCCACTATGACATCATACTTGCTTTCTTCATCAAATAATGTGCCAAAGATACTCCACTTTCTCTTGCACAGATGATTCTTCCAAGAGGCTTCGATTGATGTAGACTCAATGAGCCTTATCCCAGTTCCAAAATTCCAACTTGGCACCACCCTCATGACCTGTCCTACCTGCCATCTTCCTTCCCACCTATCTTCTCCACCCTCCTCTCCGACCTATCACCATTACCTCCTCTTCCACCTACCTATTGCACTCTCAGCTACCTCCCCCCATTAATCTCACCACCCCTTCGGCTCATAGCTTCATTCCTGATGAAGGGCTTTTGCCCAAAACATCGATTTTCCTGCTCCTTGAATTCTGCCTGACCTGATGTGCTTTTTCTGCACCACACTCTCAACTCTAATTTCCAGCATCTGCAGTCCTCAATGAGCCTCTCTGACAGTTCTTGTTCAGAAAAGTCATGTTCATGATTTTTGTTGCAGAATATTCCAGCATAGTCATCAACAGACACTTGGTACAGTTATTTGTATGACACAAGTTGCTGTCTGTTAACTTTGAAGTTAATTCTTCATATCTATGAATAATTTGGATGAGAATTGAGGAAACATGCTTAGTGAGTTTGCAGAATGACACTAAAGTTGGTAGTATAGTGGACAGTGAGTAAGATTATCTAGGATTACAAAGGGATTTTGATCAATTGGGCCAATGGGCTGAGAAGTGGCAGATGGAATTTAATTTGAATAATTGTGAAGTGTTGCATTTTGGTAAGGTGAAAAAGAACAGGACTTATGCAGTTAATGATGGGACCTGGGGACTATTTCAAACAGAAAGACCTAGGGTTCCAGTACACAATTCTTGGAAAGTTGCATCAAAGATTCGCAAAGTCGGAAAGAAGATTTTTGGCATAATTACCTTTGTTGCTCAGACCATTGATTATAGGAGTTGGGATGTCATGTTTTGACTGTACAGAACATTGGTGAGGCCACTTTTGAAGTACTGTGTACTGTTTTGGTCACCCTGCTATTGAAAGGATATTATTAAACTGAAGAGGGTGAAGAAAAAATTTACAAGAATATCACCAGGGCTGCTGGGTTTGAGATATAATGAGAGGCTGGATAGGCTAGGACTTTTACTGCAGTGAGGAAATTGAGGGGTGAACTTAGATGTTTATAAAATCTTGAGTGCCATGGATAAAATGAATAGCAAAAGTCTTTTCCACAGGGTAGGGAAATTCAAAACTGGAGGTCATCTTTTTTAATGTGATGGGAGAAAGATTTGAAAGGGATGCACGGGGTAACTTTTTCATACTTTTCCATGCTTCTATGTGGAATGAACTACTAAAGGAAGTGTTAGATGCAGGGACAGTTACAACATTGAAAAGACATTGGACCAATATATGAATAGCAAAAGTTTAAAGGGATAAGGGCCAAATGCAGGAAAATGGGCATAGTTTAATTTGGGAATCTTGCTCAGCATGGATGAGTTCGGCTGAAGAGTCTGTTTTCATGCCGTATGACTTTATGACTCTGACCTTGAGTTGGTTTTCAAGTATCTTCTAGATCACAGAAAGACTGGATGATTTATTTCCACAAAGTCCCTTTTTGCCAATGGCAAGCAAGATTTTCAAAGGCCGTTCCTTGGGATCACCTATTGTTTGAGCTTTAAAATAGAATTGTACTTGTTGAATAGTTGTAGTTCAGTAAAGGAGTCATTGAATGCCAAGTGCATAAGGTTGCTGTTTTACATCATTCAGCTGTAAAATCATTGGATTGTATTGTTCTTCTTTTAGAACATAGACTGTTGTTGCTCTGAGGAACTGTTATTCAAGTATCGGCTCTAGGAACAGAACATTCTTGCTTCCAGCCTTTGTATTACACAGCTTTGTGTTGCAGTTTTAAAGTGCATTGCAGTTTTTTTATTCCTTCTTTAACTTCAGTCAATCTTAGAAATGTCTTTTGTCTTAAAATAACATATTCTAATCAAAAATAAATTTTCTTGGTGGTTAATGCTCTATCTATAAATCTATACAGCCCACTGTACTTACAGAAACTGATGCTGCTGAAGGGTGAGAAAATTTCCCTTTGTCCATGGAATCATATAGGCCAGAGGACCTTTATCCCATCAAGTCTGTACTGCTAAAAATACACCACTACCTACACCAGTCCTATCTTTGTGCACTGGCCTATCGTCTTGAATACTGTGACACTTCTAGTGTTCATTCAAGTGCTTTATAAAGGCTGTGAGCTTGTGAGGTCCACATTCTGTTGTCCAAAACTTAATTTTCCAAGTATCTATCAATCTGGAAGATTTTCCAAATGGTCATCATTGCTACATGGAATGCAGTTGCTTCCAATAAACATTTGTCTTGATGAGGCAGTGCTTATGTTATTTTCCTTGACATAAGCAACTGGCTTTGGACATTGTGGTATTGAAGAATCTTACAGACATCTATCGCAACAAACTAATATATATTTATAGGTTACCGAACACTAGAGACTGAAACAGAAAAAAGATAGATTGCTGAAGAAGCTTCAGGTTCTTTGAGAAAGGATGACTGGACTTAAAACATTAACTGTTTTGTTTTCCACAGATGCTGCCAGATCTGCTGAGTACCTCTAACAATTTCTGTTTCTGTTTATTATGTACAGTCATTATATTTCTCAGGCAAATAAGTGCCAAGGCTAATACTTAGCTATTACCTTCCAAACTATTACCTTAAGGAGCATGCTTCCAGTGGAGTGTCATTCTTCAGGTGATGAAGTATGAGATCTATCTGCAGGTAGTTCTCCTATAATGCTGTAGTTGCATTCCAGTGAAACCTTGCTTAATAGAAAATCACTTAATAGAAATAATGGGCTTTTGGGAAAAGTGAGGTTGGGGCAGACAAGGAAAAAATATCACTTATGATAACTCAAAAATCACCCAAAAGCCTAACACAAAGTATAGCAAGGCCTGAGTGAAGGGTTAAATCATTTATTAATGAAACAAAAGTAAATTTAACACATTACATTGGAAAAAACTGTTAATGTAGGAACAGAGGGTCATCATAATCACCACTTTCAGGTGCAGTTGCAGAAGTAGATAGCTGTGGTTGATTGTCTTCTGACTGTTTTAGATTGGTATTGGTTTAGATTGTGTAACATGCAGATATAAGATCAAATTAGAAAGGCAAATAGTATGTATACGAGTAATGTAGCCCTGCAGGAATTACACAAGAATATTCTTGTCTCAAAGGGAGAGCAATGAGCATTCATTAGTTGATTTTTTGAGATGAAGCTGCTCAATATATAGGTGAAAGTGAGGATTGCAGATGCTGGATATTAGAGTTGAGAGTGTGGTGCTGGAAAAGCACAGCAGGTCAGGCAGCACTGAGGAGCAGGAGAATTGACGTTTACGGCAAAAGCCCTTCATCAGGAAGGGCTTGTGCTCATTGTATAATACTATACTTCTCATGTGCTCTGATGCCAGCTGACATTGGCACAATAACAGAGCGGCGCTGAGACTTCAGCATTGACTTTGGTGCATGCACAGAGCAGTGTGGAGACTTTGGCTCATGCATAGAACGATGCAGACACATTGGCGCATGGGCAGAACAATGGGGAGGCGCTGGCACTGCATACGCAGGATGAAGTGTGCAAAACAATCGCCGCTGGAATCGCGCTATTGTGAACAGAGGTAAGCATCCTCGAAAATACCATTGCCTAATTCTTCAGTGATATTATAGCTAAATTGCACTGCTGAAACACGCTGTATACGAGAACTACCTGTATCTTCTGTTCAGGTGCTACCATAGTGGTGATGTCATGAGCATCTCTTTTAAAACGTATGTCATATACTGAGTGAGACATTGTACAATATGGCGAAATTTCTTTACTCAGAAAATGTTTTAAATGTGGAAACTGCTACTTATTACTTTTTTGTAAACTTGCACTTCTGTTTATTTTGAAATAGCGCTAAGACATTATTTTACTGGAAGTTGTTCAAGTTCTGACTTCAAGGTTCACTGGAAATTCTGAAGAGTACTTTGTATCACTATATTTTCTTGAATCCAAAGCTTTACCAGTTGTATAAGGAGTTACAACATTTCTGATCATGTAGCTTAGATTTAGCAAGTAAACTTGACACACACGCGCGCGCACGCACATGCACAACTTACATAACTCATTAAACACTGAAGGCAACTATTAAATGATGTGACTTATAAGGGAGAATTAGTGAAATAGTGTTACTGCATTGGACAATTTTTGTAAATGAATATGTTTTGCATATTTTGCTTGAAGAGAATGAGTCAAAGATTTTGATGTTCTGAAATGGAAATATTAGCACAGATTATTTGGGCCAAATTGTATATTTCTGTGCTGTGTATGCTATGTAATTCAATACAAATAACTACTTGAAAAGGTGTAAAATGGGCTGCTGAATCACTACACCCATTTTAAATTACTTGAGAAAGAAAAAAATGAATTTCACTGGCTTTATATTGTAAGGCAGAATGACTTTAAGTTAATTTTAAAGTCAGGATTATTTTTCTAAAAGTTAAATTGTTTCAAAGAACAATTAAATTGAACAACTTCTGTATATATTTAGTTCCATGGAGCATTTCAGCATAGATTATGAGGGTTGATGAAATTGTTATAATTGGTTTAGAAGAGCTTCTGATCTGAACAATCTGAAAGAGCTCAAGTACTCGAACCTGGATGCTCTAACAATTATGTAATTTTCATCTGTGTATGTTAAATCACCTCTTGCGTATAGTTCAACACAATCATTTCTCAATGTCAATTCCTCACTCATCTCACTGTTTACATATTCAACAGAAAGGCAGAAGTGAATCATCTTCAAAGAATATGTGCACTTTTTAAGGAGTGCTGCCATCAATATCTTATTAACATTTAAACAGCTACAGGGAAGACTGTTTGATTTTAATATTCTTTTAAAAAGCTATTATTGCTATTGAGTATTTAGCATATCTCTCTGCTGGTAGTTTTATATATGAAAATATGTACAATGATCTTGTTGCTTCCCTTTCAACCACCTAATGAACAATATGCTTCTTTTAAATCATTAAAGACATAGGGCAGAGTTATACAAGGGTCTGAGCATGGTCTGTGGCAGGATTTATGGCAGAGTCAGCTGAGTGGGCAATCTCGCCATCAGGAGCATCTCTTCCCATACTTTTGGCCAATGGTGAAGTGAGTTTCCTACGAGGCAGTGGTGAGTTGCCAGTTAAGGAGGATTATTGCTTGTTAATTGCCTTATTAACAACCCAACACACCTCATTGACATTCCCTTGGGGAGAAAAATTTGCTCAGAGAATGAAAGGAATGTTGTAAAAGTGGCATGGAAAGAGGATTCGATATGAAAATACCTTCATGTTCAATGGTTTTGCCCAGTTTAGCATCTTGAATAGCCGTTCTCATACTCTCAAGGGAATGCTGGAATTAAAATAAGCAGGTGTCTTTGCTTGTTCTGTTAAGTGTGAGGCTTGCATTCTGCGCAACAGGCTGAGAAAAAATATTTGAGTCCTGATTGATAGAGATTGTTGTTTGGTAAGTGATAGGGGTGTGATGAATTGAGCAGTGTTTGTAACAAATGGTACAGCTGGTAGGATAAGACATTCAAAGATGCATTCAGTGACCTTGACAACTGGTATGAGATCATTAAACTTCTGTGTGCTCTGTATCCAGGTCGATCATCCTACTGTTCTGACACTGACCTCTGTTGCTTCGTCCCATCACTATCTTAGGAGTAAATAACCAAAGAATGTTTTTAAATAAAATGGTTCCATAGAATATGGGAATAGATGGCTAGACTATTGTTGCTCATCCCTATTTGCTCTTGGGAAGGTGGTAGTGAACTACCTTCTGGAAGGGACTTCTGGTATGTGATTGGGAGGGAAACTTGCTGACGATGGTGATATTCCCACATGAAGTGGGAGTTCAATCACTCTGCTCACCTGTAGTGATCAGAACGAGACCCAAGTTGTTTTCGTCACTGGTCCACTCGAACATGTGGAAAGGGGGATTGAATGTATTCAAAACAGTGCACAAATTTCCATTACTGATTACACTTGATTACAGTGATCCTTTCTGAAAATGTGTTGCTGGTTAAAGCACAGCAGGTTAGGCAGCATCTCAGGAATAGGGAATTCGACGTTTCGAGCATAAGCCCTTCATCAGGAATGAGAGAGAGTAGCCAAGCAGGCTAAGATAAAAGGTAGGGAGGAGGGACTTGGGGAGGGGCGATGGAGGTGGGATAGGTGGAAGGAGGTCAAGGTGAGGGTGATAGGCCGGAGTGGGGTGGGGGCGGAGAGGTCAGTAAGGAGATTACAGGTTAGGAGGGCGGTGCTGAGTTGAGGGAACCGACTGAGACAAGGTGGGGGGAGGGGAAATGAGGAAACTGGAGAAATCTGAATTCATACCTTGTGGTTGGAGGGTTCCCAGGCGGAAGATGAGGCGCTCCTCCTCCAGCCGTCGTGTTGTTATGTTCTGCCGGTGGAGGAGTCCAAGGACCTGCATGTCCTCGGTGGAGTGGGAGGGAGAGTTAAAGTGTTGAGCCACGGGTTGGTTGGGTTGGTTGGTCCGGGCGGCCCAGAGGTGTTCTCTGAAGCGTTCCGCAAGTAAGCGGCCTGTCTCCCCAATATAGAGGAGGCCACATCGGGTGCAGCGGATGCAATAGATGATGTGTGTGGAGGTACAGGTGAACCTGTGGCGGATATGGAAGGATCCCTTGGGGCCTTGGAGGGAAGTGAGTGTGGAGGTGTGGGCGCAAGTTTTACATTTCCTGCGGTTGCAGGGGAAGGTGCCGGGGGTGGAGGTTGGGTTGGTGGGGGGTGTGGATCTGACGAGGGAGTCACGAAGGGAGTGGTCCTTGCGGAACGCTGATAGGGGAGGGGAGGGAAATATATCCTTCGGGATGGAAGGTGTTAATAAAGTTGATGAACTGTTCAACCTCCTCGTGGGAGCACGAGGCAGCGCCGATACAGTCATCGATGTAGCGGAGGAAAAGGTGGGGGGTGGTGCCAGTGTAGTTGCGGAAGATGGACTGTTCCACATATCCTACGAAGAGGCAGGCATAGCTGGGGCCCATGCGGGTGCCCATGGCAACTCCTTTAGTTTGGAGGAAGTGGGAGGATTGAAAAGAGAAGTTATTCAGGGTGAGGACCAGTTCAGTCAGTCGAAGGAGGGTGTCAGTGGAAGGGTACTGGTTGGTGCGGCGGGAAAGGAAGAAGCGGAGGGCTTTGAGTCCTTCGTGATGGGGGATGGAGGTGTACAGGGACTGGATGTCCATAGTGAAAATAAGGCGTTGGGGACCGGGGAAGCGAAAATCCTGGAGGAGTTGGAGGGCGTGGGTGGTGTCCCGAACGTAGGTAGGTAGCTATGCCTGCCTCTTCGTAGGATATGTGGAACAGTCCATCTTCCGCAACTACACTGGCACCAGCCCCCACCTTTTCCTCCGCTACATCGATGACTGTATCGGCGCTGCCTCGTGCTCCCACGAGGAGGTTGAACAGTTCATCAACTTTATTAACACCTTCCATCCCGACCTGAAATTCACCTGGACTGTCTCAGACTCCTCCCTCCCCTTCCAAGACCTTTCCATCTCTATCTCGGGCGACCGACTCAACACAGACATCTACTATAAACCGACTGACTCCCACAACTACCTGGACTACACCTCCTCCCACCCTGCCCCCTGCAAAAACTCTATCCCATATTCCCAATTCCTTCGTCTCCGCCGCATCTGCTCCCAGGAGGACCAGTTCCAACACCGCACAGCCCAGATGGCCTCCTTCTTCAAGGACTGCAGATTCCCCGCAGACGTGATTGACGATGCCCTCCACCGCATCTCCTCCACTTCCCGCTCCTCCGCCCTTGAGCCCCGCTCCTCCAACCGCCACCAAGACAGAACCCCACTGGTTCTCACCTACCACCCCACCAACCTCCGCATACAACGTATCATCCGCCGTCATTTCCGCCACCTCCAAACGGACCCCACCACCAAGGATATATTTCCCTCCCCTCCCCTATCAGCGTTCCGCAAGGACCACTCCCTTCGTGACTCCCTCGTCAGATCCACACCCCCCACCAACCCAACCTCCACCCCCGGCACCTTCCCCTGCAACCGCAGGAAATGTAAAACTTGCGCCCACACCTCCACACTCACTTCCCTCCAAGGCCCCAAGGGATCCTTCCATATCCGCCACAAGTTCACCTGTACCTCCACACACATCATCTATTGCATCCGCTGCACCCGATGTGGCCTCCTCTATATTGGGGAGACAGGCCGCTTACTTGCGGAACGCTTCAGAGAATACCTCTGGGCCGCCCGGACCAACCAACCCAACCACCCCGTGGCTCAACACTTTAACTCTCCCTCCCACTCCACCGAGGACATGCAGGTCCTTGGACTCCTCCACCGGCAGAACATAACAACACGACGGCTGGAGGAGGAGCGCCTCATCTTCCGCCTGGGAACCCTCCAACCACAAGGTATGAATTCAGATTTCTCCAGTTTCCTCATTTCCCCTCCCCCCACCTTGTCTCAGTCGGTTCCCTCAACTCAGCACCGCCCTCCTAACCTGTAATCTCCTTACTGACCTCTCCGCCCCCACCCCACTCCGGCCTATCATCCTCACCTTGACCTCCTTCCACCTATCCCACCTCCATCGCCCCTCCCCAAGTCCCTCCTCCCTACCTTTTATCTCAGCCTGCTTGGCTACTCTCTCTCATTCCTGATGAAGGGCTTATGCTCGAAACGTCGAATTCCCTATTCCTGAGATGCTGCCTAACCTGCTGTGCTTTAACCAGCAACACATTTTCAGCTGTGATCTCCAGCATCTGCAGACCTCATTTTTTACTTACAGTGATCCTTTTTCAATTAGTCCAGTTCATTTACATAATCAAATTACAGACTGACAGGTCATTGTTATCCAGTTACACGGCATTAACAGTCTTACAGTATTAGTTGAAACTCTCATTCTGCTGGCTCCACAGTCAGTTTCAGCAGTTTGATTTGGACTGTGATTTGTACTGCTGCCCTTGCATATGCATCTGCTGCTCTTATTCTTTAATGTGGTAGTGGCCATTGATTTGGAAGAAGGAGCCTTGGTGAGTTGTTATAATGCCTTCCACTTGCCTGAAACGTCTCTCTTCCTTTTTATCTCTTCCGCCAAGACTTTCAATACAGCATCTGAAAATCTTGGTTCCTGCTGTATCCCATAGTCAGCCATATTGGTTCTTCAACAGCACACTCTTCATTATGATCACAGCACCACCACCAGCCACCATACAGCACTACTCTAAGATGTAGAGTCCACTTACAATACTTGGTCTCCTGCTGATGTGTGCAGTCAATGAACAGCACATGGAAACCATGGGAATGAACAAGCTGGTTTCCTGCTTATATTTTAATCAATACCTGTTGCCTGCATCTCTTTTCATGGTTAGACAATTCAACCTACCCCCATTTCCTTTTTTTGGGAAAAAAATCTTTTCTCTCCGCAAGCAGGATTTAGTTAAGTCAAATTCCATCCAACACTTCAGTTGTGCACTTGTATTTTGAGACTATTGTACACAGTTCTCAACTTCTGGACAAGATTAATGAAACAAAGCTGTTATCTTTTATTCTCACATAATTTGCAAGCTTGTTTTACTGTATTGATACTACAACAGACAGAGCTATTCTGAACTCATGCACTCCCATCCCAATGTGCTGCAACAAACTGTTCAATTCAATCTTTCTTTCACCAATTTTGCTATTTTGAAATTAAATAATCAGACCCAATTTCTTGCTTCAATTTATTGATTTCCATTCAAGTGTGTTGTCACATAAGTATTATCCCTGGATTAGCAAACAAATTCACTCCGACCACTGCTACGGTCACCAGCTATGGCTTACTTGAGGTCAGAAGCAAAATGAAGTTACAGCCTGCTAGCCAGTCATCCATTAAAAGGAAGAGCATTGTTTAAAGATAGAAGTGGGTGTTTAGAGAAATAATTTATCATATCAGAACAGTAAAAGTTAGTAAGAAGATTCAGTATTCTCCAGAATCACAGAATCAAAGAGTCAAACCATCATATAACAGAGAAACAGGCTGTTTCGCCTACCATGTCAGTGCTGACCAACAAACAGCAAACTGTACTGCACTTGGTCCGTAGCCTACTACGCGCTGGCATTTTAAATACTCATCCAGATGCTTCCTAAATGTTGTATGAATACCTGCCAACACTATGTTCTCAGGTACATTCCATATTTCTATCACCCTCTGATTTAAATCAAAATCCTCAGATCTCCTCTAAACCACTTGCTAGACGTGTCTGTGATGGGGAAAAGATTCTCGCAATCTAATCCGTCTAAGCCCTCATAATTTTGTATACCTCAATCAGATCCTTCCTCAGCCTCCTCTATTTCAAGGAAAACAAACCCAGCCCATCTGGTCTCCCCTCTTAATTGTGTTTTTCCATCCCAGACACCATCCTAGTGAAATTTCTCTGCACCCTTTCCAGTGCCGTTATGTGCTTTTGATACTGTGGCAACCAAAACTGCAGAAAGTATTCATCTTTGGCCCAACCAGTGCTCTATTAAGTTGCAACAAGGTTTTCCTGCTCCTATATTCTATGCCCCTGCTAATGAAAGCAAGCTTCTTCACCACCCTATCTACCTGACACCTTCAGGGATCAGTGGACTTGTACACCAAGGCCCCTTTTGTTCCTTTGTACTCCCTAGGGACCATTCATATTGTTTATTCTATCCTTATTGGACCTCCCAAAAGGCATCACCTCACACTTTATCAGGATCAAATCTAGGAGAAAGTGAGGACTGCAGATGCTAGAGATCAGAGTCAGGGTGTGGTGCTGGAAAGCAGAGCAGATGAGGCAGCATCCAAGGAGTGGGAGAGTTGACGTTTCAGGCATAAGCTCTTCATCAGAAATTCCTGATGAAGTGCTTATGCCCGAAACATCGATTCTCCTGCTCCTTGGTTGCTGCCTGACCTGCTGTGCTTTTCCAACACCACACTCTTGACTCAAGCTATATCTGCCATTGCTCTGCTCAATTTACCAACTGATCAATATCAGACTATAGTCTGAGATCATCCTCCTTACTTTCAGCAATGCCACTAATTTTCATGTCATTTGCAACTTATTGTACCTTCTATATTTACATCCAAATTGTTAATGTACATAACAAACAGCAAGGGTCCCTGCACCGATCCCTGTGGTACAGGTCACAGGTGTGCAATCACAAAAACAACCCTCTGCCATCACCCTTTGCCTCCTATTTGTAAGTCAATTTTGGATCCAGTTTGCTGGCTTGCCTTGGATTCCATGTGCTCTTATCTTTTGGACCAACCTTTCATGTGGAATCTTGTCAAAGGCCTAACTGAAGTTCATGTATGTAGGCATTGGGCATTCATGGGCGGCATGGTAGCTCAGCAATTAGCACTGCTGCCTTACCACACCAGGGTCCCAGGTTCGATTCCAGCCCTTGGGTGACTGTGCGGAGTTTGCACATTCTACTGTGTTTGCGTGGGTTTCCTCCGGGTGCTCCGGTTTCCTCCCACAGTCCAAAGATGTGCAGGTAAGGTGAATTAGCCATGCTAAATTGCTCATAGTGTTATGTGCATTAGTTAGAGGGAAATGGGTCTGGGTGGGTTACTCTTTGGAGGGTCAGTGTGGACTGGTTGGGCCGAAGGGCCTGTTTCCACACTGTAGTGAATCTAATAAACCAACCAAACTGCACTAACTTTATCAATATATCTAGTCACCTTTTCAAAAAATGTCAAATAAATTAAGCAAAGCTATGCTGACTATCCTTTAGCAATGCCCACCTTTCCAAGTGTTATTTTTTTTTACCAATTATTTCCCTACCATTGATATCAGATTAACTGGGCTGTAATTACCTGGTTTATCCCTGTTGCCCTTCTTGAACAAAGGAACCACATGAGCTATGCTCCAGTCATCTGAAACTTTACCTGTGGCCAGCAAAGTATCAAATATTCCTGTTAGGGCCCCAGCAGTCTCTTCCCCTCCCTTCCATAGCAGCCTGGGTACATCTCATCAGACCCTGGGGATTTGTGCATCTTTCTACCCTAAAGTATCAAATCCCATCTCTTTTTAATCTTAAGATGCTCTTCAACATCACTATTCCAAATAAAATCTCCAGCTACAATGTTGAACTACTTTATGAATACAGATAAAAAATATTCATTTAAGACCTCACCCACATCACACAGATTACTCCCTTGGTCTCGAATCGGCCTCACTCTTTACCTGGTCATTCTGTTGCTCTTAATGTACTTCCTCTTTGCCCTCATAATTCCCTTTAAGTACTCCTCTACACTATCCTTTTGAAGGCCCGCCCCTGTTTTTAATGCTCTGTACCTGACAAGTGTTTCCTTTTTCTTTATCAAATTCTCGGTATCCATTGACATCCAGTGAATTCTGGGCTTGGTGCCCTTGCCCTTCAATTTTAGAGGAACAATTGGCCCTGAACTCTCATTATGCTACTTTTAAATGGCTCCCATTTTCCAAATGTAGACCTACCCACAAGTAGCTGCTCTCAGTCTGTGTTTGTCGCATCATCTTTAATGGCGTTGAAATTGGCTTTCCCCTAGTTTAGATATTTAACTTCTGTACTATCCTTATCCCTTTCCATCATGACTTTGAAATTTAGAGTTATGGTCACTATCCCCACTGACAGTTCAATCTCTTGACCAATTTTATTCCATAGGATTTGGTCTAGCACTGCTCCATTTCCAAGAGGACTACCTATGTACAAAAACATCTTCTGGATGCACTTTAAAAATTCCATACCATCTAATCCCTTCACCAAAGGCAATCACATTTAATGTTTATAAAGTTTAAATCCCCTATTACTATAACCTTATTTCTCTCACACCTCCCTGTGATTTGTCTATATATCTGGTCCTCTGTCTCTCCCTGACTGTTTTGATACCTGTAGTGTGATCTCAGCAAAGTGGCTGTCCCTTTTTTATTTCTAAGCTCTGCCCAGGTGGCCTCGTTTAAAAGCCTTCTTATTACAGGAGTGGTGGTCTTCTTTATCAATAATGCAATTGCTGCCAACTCTCTTACCCCTCACCCCCCCATTTCACACCTGAAACTTCTATACCCTGGAATGTGGACCTACTCTTGCCCTTTCTTGAACCATTTCTCAGTGATTGCAGCTATACTATAGTCTCACATGCTGATTAATGCTCTAAGCTCATCCACCTTAACAGTCAGAGCTCTTGCACTGAAATAGATGCACTTTAGTGTTCCATTCCTCCCATGTACTTTTATTGTGGCCGTGTATTCTCCACCTCCTGGACTGTCCTAGTATTCCTTCTGTATCTGACTGAACCTTGCTCCTGACTTTCTATGTATTCTGTGTCTCATCATCCTGCCAGATTATCTTCTAAAATTATAAAGGTTTTAAAATAAATATTTGTGTCAATATTTGTTCGCTATATTTGTAAATAATGGAAGTGAATTGCAAATCAACCCTGATTTTGAATCAGAGACTGGGATTCTGATGGATTCGGCGAAGAGATAAGGACACTGCAAATGTCCTAATCATAATTTTCCAAAGGTCTCTCAATTTGGACTATGTTCCTTTAGACTGGAAACTTATATGTCATTCTTCTATTTAAGGAAGATGAGAAACTTGAACCAATTTGAATCATTCTCAAATAGTCTGATGGTGCAGTGGTATTGCTCTTATTTCTGAGCCAGTGGGTCTGAATCCCACTTGACCTGGAAGTGTTTCATGGCATGTCTGAACTGGTTATTAAATTAGCAATGTCACTTCTCAATATTCAAGTCCATAATTAAGGATAGATTGACTGACTCCTGAAATGTTTGCAGCTGATTGAGTCAACATAGGATACACCATGCCTGATGAATCTGACAGATTTGTTTTGAAGAGGTGATTGGATTATTAGATGTTGGAATGCCAGAGGATATTGTTGACATAGACTTCCAGGAGGCACTTGATGATGTCTCCCAAAAAGTGACTGTTAGATAAATGTAAAACTTATGGAGTTGAAGGGGAGATGGGTGGCCTGGTGCTAATGTCACTCTACTACTAATCTTGAGCGTCAGCCTAATATCTTGGGGATAGGAACTTGAATTCCACCATGGTAGATGGTGAAGTTTGAATTCAATGAAATTAGGAATAAAACACTAATTTATTGTCAAGCATGTGGTCACTGTCAATTGTTGTAAAACCCTCCCAGTTCACTAATATATTAGATTTGATTTATTAATACATGTACCTAAGTACAGTGAAAAGTTTTGTTTTGCATGCAGTACAGGCAGATCATAACATACACGATCATAGGATGTTGAACAGAGTGAGGAATACAAAGTTATTCTGCAAAGAAGGTGCACAAAAAGCGAGATCAACATTAGATTTGAAATTTGAGAGGTACTTTCAGAAGTCTAAAAACAGCGGGGAAGAAGCTATTCTTGAACTGCTGGTACATGCATTTAAACTTTTGTATCATCTCCCTGTTGGAAGAGCTTGGAAGAGGTTATAACTGGGTTGAGAGGGGTCTTTGTTGTCTGCCTTTCTGAGGCATTGAGAAGCAAAGATGAAGCCAGTGGAAGGAAGATTGGCTTGTGTGATAGACCGGGCTGTGTTTGCAAGTTCCTGTAGTCTCTTACTATCGTGAACAGAGTAGTTACCATACCAAGGTGCTATGCATCCAGATAGAATGATTTCAATGGTACATCTGTAAAAGTTGCCTACGGTCGTTATGGACATGCCGAATTTCCTGAGCCTCCTGAGGAATAGGGAGGGATTGTTGTGCCTTCTTGACCATTGCATCATCATGGCTGGTCCAGAACAAATTATTGGTGATTATCACTCCTAGAAACGTGATGCTCTCAATGATCTCCACCTCACCTGTATTGATGTAGATAGGAACGTGTCCTCCTTGCTTCTTGAGGTCGATAATCAGCTCTTTAGTTCTGCTGATGTTGAGGAAGAGATTGTTGCTGTTACTCTATGTCACCAAGCACTCCATCTCTTTCTTGTATTCTATCTCGCCACTGTTTGATATCCAGCCTACTAAGGTGGTGTTGTCAGTAAACTTGTAGATGGAATTATGATGAAATTTGGCCACATAATCATGACTGTAGAGGGAGTACAATAAGGGGCTGATGATGTTGAGTATTGTTGTAGAAGAGGTTTTGTTGCTTATCTTCACTGAGTGTGGTCTATGGGTCAGGATGTCGAGGATCCAGTTGAAGAGGGTGGAGCAGAGACCTAGGTCTCGGTGTTTGAAAATTAGTTTGGTTGGGATTACAATGTTGAAGACAGAGTTGCAGTCAATATGTAGAAACCTGACGTAGGTATCCTTATTATCTAAGTATTTCCAGCTTGAGTGTAGGGCTAGGGAGATCAGCTCTGACATACACCTGTTGTACCGGTAGACAAACTGCAAGGGATCAAAGCTAGAGCTAATATGAGCCACCTCTAACCTCGAAGTACTTCATAACTATGGAAGTCAGAGCCACGGCGGTACTCATTGAGGCATGCTGCATGTTTCTTTGGTACCGGGATGATGGCAGTCTCCTTGAAGCAGGTGGGGACTTCAGACTGTTGCAAGGAGCTGTTAAAGATATCAGTGAATACTCCAGCCAGCTGGTCTGCACTGGACTGGTTATATGACCAGGGACTCCATCTGGATCAGTTGCTTTCAGTGGGTTGACTCTTCAAGGCCAATCTGGCATCTGCTGTGGTGACCAAGGGAACAAATGTAGCTGAGGCTGTTGGGGCAGGTGATATTGTTTCACTGACCTTTTGAAATGAGCATAAAATGAATTATGCACATCAGGGAGGGATGTATTTTTGTGAGCTGCTCTGACCTGCTTCATTTTGTAGCCCGTTATATTGTGTAGGCCTTGTCATTTATGGTTGTTCATGTGGTTAGTTTGGGTCTCTAACTTAGTCCGGTATTACCTGTTGGCATCTCTAATAGCCTTACGGAGATCGTACCTGGATTTCCTGTAAAGGTCAGGGTTATATAACTTGAACCTGTCCTGTCTTCAGTAGACAATGGTAGACAAGTTCATCCATTGTTTCTGGTTGGGGATTATACAGATTGACGTCTTTGGCATGCAATCCTCTACTTGCTAATGAAGTCCATGTTGATTGTGGCATACTGTCTAGCATGGCTGCTGAATTCTTGAATATGGACCAGTCCACCGATTCCAAGCAGTCCCGCAGAAGCTCTTCCACTGCCTCAGACCAGCACTGTACTACTTTCTGTACTGGGTCCTCACGTTTCAACTTTTGCTTGTAAGCTGGGAGGAGGAACGCAACATTGTGATCTGATTTTCTCAAGTGTGGATGGGATATGGAGCAGTAGGCATCTTTGATGATTGTATAGAAATAGTCGAGGATGTTTGGGCCCTGGTGGGACAGGAGATATTTCGATGGTATTTCAATAAGACCCTTTAGAGGTTGGCTGGTTAAAGTGACCGGCCATGATGAATAAGGCCTTGGGGTATTCCATCTGAAGTGCATTTTAGATTACTTACAATGTAGAAACAGGCCCTTCGGCCCAACAAGTCCACACCGACCCACCGAAGCGCAACCCACCCATACCCCTACATTTACCCCTTACCTAACACTACGGGCAATTTAGCATGGCCATTTCACCTGACCCGCACATCTTTGGACTGTGGGAGGAAACCGGAGCACCCGGAGGAAACCCACGCAGACACGGGGAGAACGTGCAAACTCCACACAGTCAGTCGCCTGAGGTGGGAATTGAACCCAGGTCCCTGGCGCTGTGAGGCAGCAGTGCTAACCACTGTACCACCGTGCCGCCACTGTAGTCGTGTAAATTTCATCCAGAGCACTCTTCACTTCCGCCTGCGGTGGTATGTACATTGCTGTCAGGATGGTGGAGGTGAACTTGCGTGGCAGTAATAGGAGTGGCATTTGATTGCCAGGTATTCTAGGTCCAGGGAGCAGTAACTTGTCGGAGTCGCCATGTCTGAACACCAGGAGATGTTCATTCGGAGGTAGACTCCAAAGCACCTTGCCTTACCCGAGGATGCTATGTGGTCATGTGATGTATAGAGACACGGTCAGGTTGTAATGCACAATCAAGTGTAGCAGGAGTGAGTCGTGTCTCTTTCAGTTCTCTCTGATAAGGTAAGTCTAGCTTAAAGACCATTCGTTTTGTTCTGAATGGCTTGGATTTTTGAGGAAAATGCTGGAGAGGGTGAGAATGTGTTTTGGGTTTAAGCAGACAGGGAAAGGGTTAAGTTCTGAGTTTTGTGAATCAAGAGGTTCAGCTGAGCGCAGGCTGGGAAAGGGTTAAGTTCTGAGAGTTCAGCTGAACATGACTCAGATCAGATAAGAACTTAGTTAACAATGGGGTGCTGAACGCCAGGGTAATAGGTTAACAAGTGGAAAAGCAGTCATTATATAGAGCCATTTAACAATATTGAAAGCATGCAGCATGCCAGGTCAGCTAACAAGGGGAAAAAGTATCCATTATATGAGTCCAGTTAACAAAGTTAAGAATACCTATTGTATAACAGTAAAGGACTTGACCTCTGCTATTGATACTCGTTGATTCTAAAGGTCACCTTGTTAATATATGTGTCACCTTCTCTGGATGCTCCTCCCTGTTAAATGACTATATTATTCATTGAAAAGTTGAAGTCTGAGAGACGTCCATGAACTCATGTCTTCGTGCATGAGCGATCGTTTTTTCTCTCTCTATCTCCAAGGCCAGGAATAAAAGGTAAAACTACTGTGTCTCCGAGAGTTTTACTTTGATTGAAGGGGGAATGGGACGACAATATTGGTGTAGTTGGCAGAATTAAAACTGATAGTTAAGATTAGATGGTGTTAACGGCCGGCCCGAGCATCAGTGTTTCGAGATGGACAGGTCCACAAGGTAAGATTTTAAACCTTGGTCCCTCTCGACATTTATGTGTGCCAGAGACGGTCCCCTTGCTTGATTGCTCTCTATTCTACGGATTCATTGATCGGTAATTAGTTCAGTTGAGAGACATAGTTTCAGAAGTGCACTGGCAAGCAGGGGTTCGAGTCCTCTGCTTGCACTGTGCTGGGGTTTGGCCTCTCTGTGTTTAAAGTTCAAGCTCTCTGTAATGAGGTTTGAGTTTTCTGTGTTTAAGTGGGATTTGATTTGTGGGTATCATTGTTAAATCTGAAACGGTTAAAATACCTTTAGGCAAATGGGATAGACACTTGATAAATTGGGTCTTTTGTTCCCGTTAGGAAAAATCTGTCATGATAATCTGCGTGATGAGTTAAATTGTCGTAGACTGAGCGCTCGATTGAACAAATTGTTGGGAAATGAACGGTGGTCATTTGGGGAGCTTGGGATCTAGATAAATGTTCAAAAGCGGAGGCTGAGGTGTGGAAGTTTAATATTTCTCAAAAATGGAAAGATTTAATGACTAATTGGAGAATGGTGGCCACCTGAATAAATGAATAATGCCGCCACATTTCTTGGGAAATTTCTTTGACTTTACCTGCAGAAGGGCCTCCCTGGAAGAGAGAGACCGTCATCTATTATATGACTGGAAGTGCTATAGGGAGGTGCTGGAAGATAATCCCTCCCTACAAGGAACAGCCCCTTCCCCATATCCCACAGACCTCTCCCCTATATGTACTGTACTGTACTGACTATTCAGGAATACACGGTCAGCAATTATTTCTATCAAGTCTATCAATGACTATATGGCAATAGCATTGTTGCTTGCTTCTCCCGTCCCACCGGAGTGAACTCTCTCTTCATTCTTTCTCGTGGGATCCCGGTCTGCACTATCAGTGTGCTCTGACCAGCAACAGTTTGCCATGGTCCCAAAGAACAACTCTTCAGTACAACCCTACACAGGCCCCCGTGACAGACTGCATGTCTTCTGACCACATAGACAGGGATTGGCTGAAGGAGGATATATGGTGGAAAGGCAAAAGAGGGAACCTCACTGGTAACCACCTGGGATATGAAAGATGCTTCACTGGTCATGGATAGGGATGTTTGGAAATGTTCGTCTGCAATGAAAAGACCTCTTGCCTTTGCCGCTCATGCCACCGTCAAGTGCAGACTGACCCAGGACATGTGAGGTGTAAATTGCCATTGTGACAGATCCAATTGTATTCCCTTCAAAAGAGGGGAATAGCTCTGATGTGGAAAAGCCAATCATACCCACCTTACAGTGGATGACCATGCCTTTGCCCTTCCTCAAAACAGAGAAGGAGTTAAGGAAGCCTCGGGGCCCACTGGCGCCACATTTGCCTGGATTAATCATGATTGCTCTCATGATAAGGGCTGTTCAGAAACCCTTTTTAAGACCCAGGCTACATTTTCTTCTTCAATGATACGGCTATAAACTTCCTAGAGTCCCCCTATCCCCACTCCATGGCCATTAGCACCCTACATCCCAGGATTGTCCAGGTCACTGGGGACCAGCACACAGACGCCAGAAACATGATATCTCCTAGGAATTTTGCGCTGCCTATAAAGACCTTCTCATCCTTACTGCAGGACAGGCAGCTGGTTCTTCCTTGGGGCTTCGGTGGCTAACAGGGCCACACACATAACCGCCTCATGTGTGGACTTACCATGTTGGGGAACACTACCAGAGAGGTGCTCAAGATCATCACCCAGAAACTGAATGAACTCAGACTCTTCTGCATGTAAAATCGCTATGCATTGGATTATTTCCTTGCCCTTAATACAGGACAAATGTATCATGGGCCTGGATGATGTCACTGCTAAAGTGACTCACTATGTCCACAAGATAGATGAACAATTAGGGTCTATAAAGGAGGGCATGTGATGGGCAGGATGGGAGTACAAGGAGCTCAGAGAGTAGAAGGACTGGTTAGTTAACATGGTTATTTATTAGGGGTAATTATAATAGCAGTCTTCCTGGGATTAACTGTTCTAGAATGTATTTTACATCGAATGATAGATTCCATGCAGGGAATATTTCCATCAGGACGGGCTTGGTGACCCAATACCCTCAATTGAGGATTTAAATGACAACAGCATTGAGGTCAGCTCCTATGCAATTGGTTATCATGAAATGATAAAAGGAGGGAATGAGAATGTGTATAGGCTATAAGCAGGCAGTGAAAGGGTTAGGTTCTGAGTTTTGTGAATCAAGAGGTTCAGCTGAATGTAGGCAGAGAAAGAGTTAAGTTCTGAGAGGTTCAGCTGAGCATGACTCAGATCAGATATGAACTTACTGTTAACAATGGGGTGCTGCAGGCATTACACAATAGACAATAGGTGCAGGAGTAGGCTATTCTGCCCTTTGAGCCTGCACCACCATTCAATATGATCCTGTTCCTGCCTTATCTCGATAACCCTTGATTCCACTATCCTTGACAGCTCTATCCAACTCTTTCTTAAATGAATCCAGAGACTGGGCCTCCACTGCCCTCTGGGGCAGAGCATTCCACACAGCCACCACTCTCTGGGTGAAGATATTTCTCCTCATCTCTTCCTAAATGGTCTACCCCGTATTTTTAAGCTGTGTCCTCTGGTTCGGCACTCGCCTATCAGTGGAAACATGTTTCCTGCCTCCAGAGTGTCCAATCCTTTAATAATCCTATATGTCTCAATCAGATCCCCTCTCAGTCTTCTAAACTCAAGGGTATACAAGCCCAGTCACTCCAGTCTTTCAGTGTAAGTTAGTCCCACCATTCCAGGAATTGACCTTGAACCTACGCTGCACTGCCTCAATAACCAGAATGGCTTTCCTCAAATTTGCAGACCAGAACTGCACACAATATTCCAGGTGTGGTCTCATCAGGGCCCTGTACAGCTGCAGAAGAACCTCTTTGCTTCTATACTCAATCCCTCGTGTTATGAAGGCCAGCATGCTATTAGCCTTCTTCACTACCTGCTGTACCTGCATGCTTATCTTCATTGACTGGTGTACAAGAACACCCAGATCTCTTTGTACTGCCCCTTTACCTAAATTGATTCCATTTAGGTAGTAATCTGCCTTCCTGTTCTTGCCACCAAAGTGGATAACCATACATTTATCCACATTAAACTACATCTGCCATGCATTTGAACACTCACCTAACCTGTCCAGGTCACCCTGTAATCTCCTAACATCCTCCTCACATTTTCACCCTGCCACCCAGCTTAGTATCATCAGCAAATTTGCTAATGTTATTACTAATACCATCTTCTATATCATTAACATATATTGTAAAAAGCTGCGGTCCCAGCACTGATCCCTGCGGTACCCCACTGGTCACTGCCTGCCATTCTGAAATCGTGCCATTTATCACTGCTCTTTGTTTCCTATCAGCCAACCAACTTTCAATCCAAGTTAGTACTTTGCCCCCAATACCATGCGCCCTAATTTTGCTCACTAACCTCCTATGTGGGACTTTATCAAAAGCTTTCTGAAAGTCCAGGTAAACTACATCTCCCTCGTCCATCTTCAGAGTTCCATCCTCAAAAAATTCCAGAAGATTAGTCAAGCATGATTTCCCCTTCATAAATCCATGCTGACTCTGACCTATCCTGTTACTACTATCCAGATGTGTCATAATTTCATCCTTTATAATAGACTCCAGCATCTTTCCCACCACTGAGGTCAGGCTAACTGATCTATAATTTCCTGTTTTCTCTCTCCCACCTTTCTTAAAAAGTGGTACAACATTAGCCACCCTCCAATCCGCAGGAACTGATTCCGAATCTATCGAACTCTGGAAAATAATCACCAATGCATCCATGATTTCTCGAGCCACCTCCTTCAGTACCCTGGGATGTAAACCATCAGGCCCTGGGGACTTATCAACCTTCAGACCTAACAGTCTCTCCAACACCAATTCCTGGCAAATATAAATTCCCTTAAGTGCCGGTCCTTCAGCCACTGTTACCTTAGGGAGATTGCTTGTGTTTTCCCCAGTGAACACAGATCTGAAGTACCAATTCAATTCTTCCGCCATTTCTTTGATCCCCTTAATATATTCCCCTGCTTCTGTCTTCAAGGACCCAATTTTAGTCTTAACTATTTTTTTTTGCCTTTCACATACCTAAAAAAAAATTTTTACTATCCTTCTTTATATTTTTGGCCAGTTTACCTTCGTACCTCATTTTTTCTCTGCGTATTTCCTTCTTAGTAATCCTCTGTTGTTATTCAAAAGCTTCCCAGTCCTCCATTTTCCCACTTATCCTTGCTATGTTATACTTTTTCTCTTTTAACTTTATATGTTTCTTAACTTCCCTCATCAGCCACGGCCGCCCATGCCTCCTCCTAGGATCTTTCTTCCTTTTTGGAATGAATCCTGCATCCTCTGCATTATACACAGAAATATACACCATTGTTCCTCCACTGTCATCCCTGCTAAGGTATTGCACCATTGAACTTTGGCCAGCTCCTCCCTCATAGCTCCATAGTGCCCTTTATTCAACTGAAATGTTGTCACTTCCGATTGTACCCTCTCCCTCTCAAGTTGCAGATTGAAGCTTATTGTATTATGGTCACTACTTCCCAATGGCTCCTTCACTTCAAGGTCCCTGATCAATTCTGGTTCGTTGCACAATACCAGATCCAGAATTGCCTTCTCCCCGATCGGCTCCAATACCATCCTGATTCTCCCAGTCTGCCTGCGTGTTGAAATCCCCCATAACAACCGTAGTAACATCTTTGCGACAGGCCAATTTCAGCTCCTGATTGAACTTACATCCAACATCCAGACTACTGTTTGGGGCCTGTAGATAATTCCCAAGAGGCTCTTTTTACCCTTAGTATTTCTCATCTCTATCCACACTGACTCTACATCCCCTGATTCTAGGTCTCCCCGTGCAAGGGACTGAATATCATCCCTTACCAACATAGCCTCGCCACCCGCTCTGCCCGTCAGTCTGTCCTTACGATAGCACGTGTAGCCTTGAATATTCATTTCCCAGGCCCTGTCCACTTGAAATCATGTCTCAGTTATCCCCACAATATCGTATCTGCCAATTTCCAAAAAAAGCCTCAAGCTCATCCATCTTATTTCTAATGCTTCGTGCATTCATGTATAGTATTTTTAATTTGTTACTGCCCTCACCATTCCCATCAACTCCTATTTCACTCAACCTTACAGCATGATCCCTTTTTGAGTTTGCTGCCTCATTGATACAGTTGTCTTTCTTGGCAAAGGTAATGGGTCAACAAGGTGGAAAAGCAGTCATTATATAGAGCCATTTAACAATATTGAAAACATTCAGCATGCAAGGACAGCTAATAAAGGGAAACGTATCCATTGTATGAGTCCAGATAACGAAGTTAAGAACATCTATTGTATAACAGTAAAGGGCTTGGTCTTTGCTATCCATACTCATTGATTGTTACGGTCACCCTATTAATATGTATGTTTGGGGTCCTGTGCCCACACGGCATGCTTTAGACATGGCCACATGAACATATTCTTCATATTTGAAAGGAGTTCAGTAGGTTGCTGCCTATTTAGAAATTCATTACATAATCAAACAAAGCCAACTTGGTGTTTTGAAGTGAGAACTGTATTTGACAAATATGTCAAAGTTCTTTAGGGATGTAAGAAGCAGCATGGACAAAGGGGAACCAATCAATGTTTATTTGGATTTCCAAAAGGAATTCCATGTGGTGCCATCATCACCATCAATGGCAGTCCATGACAGACAAGGATAACTCCCATTATCCAGGTGAGCCCGTGCAGTCTGACATGGCTATCGCAGGCTCTTTTACACTTGGGCTAGAAGGTGATTGCGCAAAGAGTTGGGCAATGCACTCCTTCTGCTGTTTTCACCTGGTTTCCGCTTTTTTCTGACAGCAACTCTATATAAGGTGTTGATCCTTGCTGGATGCTCCTCCTCCAACTTGGATGGTCTTGGGCCAGTGATTCCTAGGTATCTGTGGGAATGTTAAACTTTGCCAGTGAGGCCTTGAGGGTATCACTGAAGTGTTTCTTTTGTCCACCAGGGGCTTACCTACCATTTTGAAACTGGGAGTAGAGTACACTCTTGGGGAGTCTTGTGTTGGTCATGCGAAAGACATGCCCAACCTATCACAGCCAATCAAAGGTGGTTCAATGCTGGAAATGTTGTCCTGAATAAGAACACTGCATCTTTCTTCCCAGCGGATTTACATTATCTTGCATAGTTGGTGGTATTGCTCCATTGCCTTGAAGTGTCTGCTGTAGGCAATTCATCTCTCAGAGGCATATAGGAGAGCAGGAACTGCCACAGCTCTGCATACTGTGAGCTTGGTGTCAGATCTGATGTTGTTGTCCTCAAACACTCTTTTCTTCAGTTGACTGAAGGCTGCACTAGCACACTAGAGGCAGTGCTGGATCTCGTTCTTCAAAGCAGCTATTGAAGAACAAGCTGGAACTCCTGAGGTATTGGAAGTGGTCAATGTTCTCTAAAGCCTCCCTGTGGACATTGATTGGGGTTTCACTTCATAATACCTGGCCAGGTTGGTGAAGAACCTTCATTTTGTTCAGGATGTTCAGGGTGAGACCTGTGCTCTTATATGCCTCTGTAAAGGTGCTGATGATGGTTTGGAGCACATCCTCTGAGATTGCACATATGCAAGTATCACTTGCATACTGCAGTTTGATGGCACTGGTTGGAATGACTTTCATTTTGGTTTGAAGGTGACAGAGATTGAATAATTTTCCACTGGTTCTGTACATTACAGATTACTGTACAAGATAAGAGTTTCTGATGTTGAGAGTTATATGTTACGGTTAGGTTGGCTCAATATTAGAAAACAAGTTGGGATAAAAGACTCATTTTCAAGTTGGCACATTGTAACTGTGAAGTACTGGGTGTCACTGGGACCTCAACTACTTACAATCTATGTTAATGACTTGGATGAAGGGTAAGACTGCATTGTGGCCAGATTTTCTGGCGATACAAAGGCAGAGAGGAAAGTAAGTATTGAGGACGAGACATGAGGCTAAAAATGAATGTAGATAAATTCAGTGAGTGAAGAAAAAATTGATAGGGTATAATGTAAAAAATTTTGAGGTTATTCTGCTGGATGGAAGAATAAAATGCTGCAGTACGGAGGGTTCTCTGTTGTTCTCCCATACAAATCACGAAAAGTTACCATGTAGGTATAACAGGTAACTAAGAAGATAACTGGAGTGTTGAGTTTATTGCAAAAGGGATGCAGTATAAGAGTAGGGAAATTTTGCTATATTTGTACAGGGTATTGGTGACCCCACCAATGTTTGGATCCGACAGTTTTTTAGGCTAAATGTGAGTTGTATCAAGTTTATTTTTGGAGGGATTCCTGCCACAAAGTTTAATGAGATTTCTCATCATGAATGACCAAACTATGAACTGGCACAAAGATGCAGGAGGTATCAGGAAAGCTAATGGAATGTTGGACCTTATTTTAAGGAAGTTAGTGTATAAAAATATAAGAAGTCTTACTGCAACTGTACGAGTGCTGGTGAGACCACATTTAGAGTATTGTGAGCAGTTTTACTTCCCTTTCTTAAGGAAAGATATTATTTAATTGGAAGCAGTTAAGAGACGGTTCACTTGAATGATCCCTGGCATGGAAGGATGGTCTTTTATGAGCAAAGGCTAACCAGGTTAGGTCTCTACTTGCTGGAGTTCAGAAGAATGAGGAATGTGGTCGTGCAGATTGTTAGATCAGCTATTATTGGATGGTGCTGGTGGTTCCTATTTCAGTCTGGGAATCGCTGGCTGCAGTCTGAGTCTGGCAATGGCTGGCTGCAGCTACTGGAGAGTACAGAGAGGAGAAGAGTCAATTCTTTATTCATATATTAAACAATGCTCTTATGTTTTATTACAAACTAGAGTTTATATATTTTCTCACAAACTGAACTAAAACCTATTTATATATCCATTTGAGTCCTCTGACACGCTTTAAGTAGTCACAGAATGTAAAAAGTAACATCTGATCTGGATAACTTATGCTGCTGCTGAGGAGGGTTGACGTTGGTCAGACATTGCTCTCTCTCTCTCTCAATGTCACCTCGTCTTTGATGTAGGGTTTGCTTTTGCACTGGTTGGTCTCCAGAGTTTTTGCTGCCTGCATGTCCCAGGGGTTGTCCTTTACCTTATCCCTTATCTCTCTTGAGTTGTGGTGTCTTTTTCCCGTTTGCTCAGGCTATCCGCTTATTCTATATCTTTACCTTAGGTAGTGACTCAAAAAGTATGGCGCTGGAAAAGCACAGCATGTCAGACATCTTCCGAGGAGCAGAAGAGTCAGTATTTCTGGCATAAGTCCTTCATTACGAATGTGTTGGGGTCCCAAGGGAGCGGAGAGATAAATGTGAGGGGGAAGTGGGGCTGGAGGGAAGGTAGCTTGGAAAATGATAGGTAGATGAAGGTGGGAGGGGATGGTGATAGATTAGAATGGACGTGGAGTGGATAAGTGGGAAGGAAGATGGACAGGAAAGACAGTTCAAGAGGGCAGTGCTGAGTTGGAGGGTTGGATCTTGGATAAGGTTGGGGGGGGGGGGGGTGGAGAGGGGAGATGAAGAAACTGATATCGACATTGATACCATGTGGTCCCAAGGCAGAAGGTGAGGCGTTTTTCCTCCAGGCATCGGGTGGCTTGGATTTGGCGGTAAGGAGACCTAGGATTTGCATGTCCTTGGTGGAGTGGGAGGGGGAGTTGAAGTGATTGGCCACAGGACGGTGGGGTTGTTTGGTGTGCGTGTTCTCTGAACAATTCCGCATGTTACCTTAGGTAGCATTACCTCATTGTCCCTCATCCAAATAAGGCTTCTGCATTACCTCCTCTCTCAATTTTTTCTGCAGAATATAGTTGGTACCAAGCAGTACCTAGACTCTAGTCACTCTCAGATCACAAGCTGCTTTCCCTTGTATGTCAGCAGTTTTCTTTTAACACCTGAGAATTCCTAGCTCCAGTCAGTGACTGGTACCTTTGTCTTTCAGAAGCCTCCGGGCTAACATCTAATTTTCAGGATTGTGTTGCTGACTGCTACCCTGGTCTCTCTCTGTGCAGCAGCTTGGCTAACAGCGCACGGGTTTGAGGCGTAGTACAGCCTACTTCTTTTCCTACTTCTTATGGTCTTATGAACTACAGTTTGCCTCGATGTTGTCCCTCTGATTCTAGCTCCATCTTATCACACACATTCCCAGAACAACTTACCGTTCAGTAGATGGCTGTGGAAAGACCAACATCCCATGATTCATGCTACTTCTGATTGGACACTGTGCCCCTCGTCGTGTTGACAGTCTGGCATTGCAAGCCATTAGCAGCATAAAGGCACAGCAGCTAGAACTCCACAGTGCCCACATACATAGTTGGCATAGCTGACATTCCCGCATGGGCCCATTATTCACCCCAGTTGCTATTTAACCACCAGGCCATGCAATTTACTAGTCCTCCGAGTCCCCAGTACTCTCTCCCCAATGCCCAGTGACAACAGCATCTTGTCATTGTCCAATAAGGGAATATCACATATGGGTAAGTAATCAGACAAGGCTAACCCTGAGTTTAATTTCTCAACCAGCAAACAGAGAACACAAGTGAAATTAATACTGGCTGTGGTTTTTTACCCAATCTGTGAACCAAATGTTAGCATCTTGACCTTGATAGTCCATTATGATCTTTTGTATCCAGCCCGCTGTTACTGGAACTGAGCATCAAATCCAGTCTGGCTTGTAATGCCTGATGTATCCAAACTCTGTTATCCACAAGGGGAGCTTCATCCAGCTCAATGTCCTCATCCTTCCCAAAGGATGACCACTCCCAATTGCTGGCTCCTCACCAGTGGTCTATGACATGGCTTCCTTACCTGCTGTAAATGTGAAGAGGGTATGGTACACTCTATCCAGTAGTATGGTAGATTGTAGGCAGACTGTGCTCATGTTTGATGGGTCAGGGACTTCCTGGATATCAGTGGCTCCCCAGTACTGGGCTAAGGACTAGCTCCTACATGGACATTTATACAGTCATAGAGTCATGTAGCATGGGAACAGACCCTTTGGTCCAACCAGTCCATACTGAACATAATCCCAAACTAAACTAGCCCCACCTGCCTGGTCCTGGCCCATATCCTTCCAAACCATTCCTATTCACGTAGTTATTCCAAATGTCTTTTAAATGTTGTAATTGTACCCATCTCCACCACATTCTCTCGAAGTTCATTCCATACATGAACCACTCTCTGTGTAAAAAAACAAATTGTCCCTGTGTCTTTTTGACATGAATGATCCTGAGGGCTTGTTAGATGAGAAGCCAATGAGCAGTCTGGATCGTGGAGTTTAGAAGCATGAGGGGTTATCATTGAAACTGAGAGGATGTTAGAGGCCAGATAGAGTGGATGTAGAGAAGATGCTTCCACTAGTAGAGAAGACTAGGACCCAAAGGGAAATCCTAAGAGTGAAGAGTATGACCCTTTAGAACTAAGATGAGAAGGAATTTCTTCAGTCAAAGGGTAGTGAATCTGTGGGACTCGTGGCTGTAGAGGCTAAGTCACTGAATGGATTTAAGACAAAGATAGATAGGTTCTTGATTAATAAGGGGATTAAGGGTTACGTAGAGAAGGCAGGAGACTGTGACTCAGGAACTCATCAGCCATGAGTGAATGGCAGAGCCAAATGGCCTAATTCTGCTCCTATATCTTATGGTCTTATGGATGTATTTACCAATTATTGTTTGCTCTTTGTGCTCATTCACTTAGCGCTGACCTATCTTTTTGTAGCACCAATGCCTCGCTTTGCCTTCATTGCCATGCCATTATCAGTTAGCAACAAAAAAGAAGCACTACAGATGCTGGAATCCAAAGTAGACAAGCAGGAGGCTGGGAGAAGACAACAAGCCAGGCAGCATCAGGAGGTGGGGAAATTGATGTTTTCAATGTAACCCTTCTTTATACACGCCCCACAATCACACCCATGCACACACCTTCTCATAGGCTTAAATGCCATTACAATACACACACTTTACCATGCATGCACACACAGAACCTCTGTCTCTCTCTCTCTCTCTCTCTTATATGCATGCACACACACGTCTATGGTGTGAATTTGCATTTGCAGAATTGTATTTGCAGATACATTCTATTTTGCTCAAAAAGCACCCAATCAGCAGGCAGTCAATCCATGTAACATTTCATAAATTCCATTTTAGAAATAGAACCAGTCTGACTCAAGATTGGGATACAGACAAACTCTGACCTCACAGCTTTAATGCATTGGCTGAGCTAAGATGTCAATTTTCAAATAAAACCTTAAGTTATCTCAAGAATGTGACTTAAAAGAAGTTTTTGGATTTACATATTAATGAACCAAAAGCTACAACTCTTTCTAAAAGATGAAAGACTTAACAGCAATCTAGGTTTGTTCAATATATCGTTTCAGTTGCATGACACTGTAATCTTTTGCTATAAATTTTGTGTCTTCTCCCCAGCTATCTGATGAAGGAGCAGTGCTAAAAAAGCTAGTGCTTCCAAATATGGACTAATAACATGGTGTTGTGATTTTTAACTTGGTTTAAAGTATACAAAGCTTGCCAATGAATTAAGTCACAATTTCCCATTGTTTTGAACAAATAACAATAAACTTTACAAAATAATAACAGTAAACAATAAACAAGATATACTATATATTGTAACAGCCAGAAGTAATATGAGGCAAATATGGGTAACGCTCTACAGAACACATCAAATAGCAACTGCAAACAAATTGATCACTTGATTTCTCAGCAATCCCCAAAGGTTCATGACATTGTGGGTTACTTATTCATCTTTAAATTGAATTCTTAATTTTCAAAGATCTGGCTCTGAAAATTCCCCAAAATCCATTGTATGAGGGATTGCCTCCATGACTGCTCATGTTTTCATAATTTGGTGTCTTAATGTCACTCCACAGATTGCATTCTAGTATCTTCTCTCAACAACAATTCAAGCTCTTTTGCAGACACGTAGCTTTGCTAAGTTGGTGCGACCTCAGGATTTTTCCAAGATCGAATATTTTTCAGCTCTACCAGGCAAATATTGCTTGTAAGCTTCCTTCACCCTTATTCTAAATTGACATGGTGATCAATGGTTCTAAGCTGTCTTCTTAGCTTCTACTGCTTTGGATGGCTGTCAGGTTTTTTTTCTGACATGCAACCCTAATTCTCAGCTGCACTTGTTAGAAACCAGGGCATTTTCTGACTTCTTAAGTATTTGTTGTTTGATGATACAGCATCATTTCAGAATGGAGCCTTACCATCTGCTCCAAAACACCTCATTGACTAACACCTGAAGATAGCAACCTTTTGATGATCTCTATCAAACTAACTAAAACTGATTCTGGCCTTAAACCGCTGTTGTCTAACCCATGAACTGTCCAAGAGGTTCTCATTAGCAGAATAGCAACTAGCAATGGAACAGCCTGTTCCTTGCACGTTATGATATTCACATTCTGCATTGACCATCTTTCAACACAGCTGGGTACATTTTCAGTTGGCTGAGACCACACTGATCCAGTTGGCAACCTCCGATCAGGCAGGGACACTCCAATATAGTGGTCACCACTGCTGGCCCTCAGAGTACCATTCTGTACCATTCCATCTGCCGGCTGTAAAGTAGGGTGAAAATATGCCCCTCTGTGTCAAGTCTGGGGGCAAATATCATGAACTGTTCAGAGCAGATCCAGACAGCCGGTGTTTGTCTGGGTATGCAGTAGCTCTTTACAGATGGTAGGTCAAATGCAATTTTGGTAGAACTTGAGAAGTATTCACTTGATTGCGCTGTTGTTTCAGAACAATAGGGAATTACACCTTTAATTTTTCTCAGGACAATCCTAAAAGTTCTGTCGCTGGAAGCTCACTTGGGGCAGCTCCACTATGTCCAATTGTGCAGGTCCAAATAAAGAGTGAATCTCCTCCCTGTAACTCGTTCTTGCCCAACTGAGAAATATTAAATCATTTGTTTTATCGCAATAGCTAAGATTTAATTAATCAGAAATCATAAACTTTTGACCTTCTTCCTGTGGCCTTCCCTGCTACATCTAACAATAGTGTAAAAAATACTTGAAATGGATGCCTAGGGAATGCATCCTGTGTCTGAATGGATAGGCCCAAGTGGATTTCAGGGTAAAAACAAGGACTGTCGATGCTGGAAACCAGAGTCTAGATTAGAGTGGTGCTGGAAAGGCACTGCAGGTCAGGCAGCATCCGAGGAGCAGGCAAATCAACTTTTCGGGCAAAAGCCCTTCATAAGGAATAGAGACAGGGTGCCTGCAGACTCTCCACTCTGCAGGCACCCTGCCTCTATTCCTGATGAATTGGTTTTGCCCGAAACGTCAATTTTCCTGCTCCTCGGATGCTGCCTGACCTGCTGTGCCTTTCCAGTGCCATTCTAATCTTGACCCAAGTGAGTTTCAGGCCTTATACCTGTTAAACCAATGAACTGCAGAGATCCAATCATTAGTCCCAGACAGCTTTCTGGAGAAGTTTTAAATATTGTTTGGATGCAGTGCCAGCAGCAGCCTACTGTCTTTGAAAGGTCAGTGTAGCTGGGAGAACAAAAAGGAGTGGTGATCAGAAAGATCAATGAGGCTCGTGGAGGCTTTTATCAGCATGAGTGAAGGCAATAATCATGGGGAATCAAGGCTAAGATATCACTTGTTGAGGTCAAGATGATCTTTGCAGATGTAGATTTTACTTTGCTGGCTATGACCAAAGTAACGCATCTTTAACAGCTCCATGTCAAGTCACAAGATGTCCCTGTTTTTCTGAATATGTATTAATATTAATTGTCTGTCATCAGGGCACAGATTTTATTTTAGAGAGATTATTTTGAAGACTACTTTTTCCATTCTTACTAATATTTTCTAAGGTGAAGCAATCACCTTCTGTATTTGGGTTGACAGATGGAGTATTTGAATTCTCAGGGAAGCAGAATTAGAAGAATTCATTATCCTCATTAACTCACAATTGTCCATTAAGTTTCAAGGCTGAACATGCTAGAAAGAATGATTTGCCACCCACCACAGTATTTAAACTGGCATAAGAAATTTTCTTTTCAAAATAGCTGACACATTTCCACACACCAAAAGAACTATCATGCTAAACAGAGCTTCCAGATTAATGCATTTCTGTTGGATATTCATGACGCTGGATTATTTTAATTTAGCAGTTACTATACCTCTGATCTCAGTCTATTAAATTTCAATTTAACAACTGGCAGAATGTTCATTATAATGGCATCCACTGCATTTTCTCATACAGTAGTACTGGATCATATGCAGGCTGAAATTAGAGATTCCACAAACATTTACAAGTAATTCATTATTTCCTGGCCAGTAGTTAGCTGAATATTCCTTTGTTGAGAGGCATGAAATTGTTCTTTCTTCTATACAGCCCCCTTGTTTTTCTCCATCACCTTTGTGATCCCTATGTCTTTCCAACCCATTGATACTCATTCTTACCTCCGGCCATCTTGGCAAAAAGTGGCTCACAGGTTCTCCTCCAAACCTTAGCAAAAGGTAGGCTTCTGTACACCTTCCCTGCCAAATGCTACTTTTGGCAAAAATTCTGCTATTGGCCCCACCTCTACCCCATCCCTACCCCTGCCCCTGCCAAATCTGAACATTGGTAAAACTGGGACTGGCATCTGATCTCAGCCTTTGGTATGCCCTTCCCTGAACTTGGCCACCAGCTCCAGGCCCATCTCTCTTCCAGGTTTTGGGGGAAAGGCAGCTAGCTTCCATTTCTTCACCCTCAGCCCCAGAACAGGACTCCAGCAACTTAGTTAGCTTTCTCACTGTTAGTCCAATCACCGGTTGCTTCTCTGCTCACTCGTGGACCTATCAGCAGCAAGCATTGGTGTGAACTGGCCTGTTATTGGAGGAAACATTTCCTTCCTTTTAACTTGAAGGCAACTTTTCCCTGATTGGTCACCCTCATGATTAAGATTTCCCAGGCATTTTATAGATTTCAGGGACAGAGTTGCTCACCACTCATGTACTGTTATAGACCAAATATTAAAGTGGTTCTCAAATCAGCCTTAGAACCTTTATTGGCAAATGTAAACACATATTTCAGGTATTGGCCCTGTTTGCTTAATCTTTTGCTTATTACTAACATCACTGGAGTCACACTCATGAGTCCCTTCTCAACCATGTTAAGGGTCCTGGTGTGGCTTTACTACCCAAAATACAGGTATGGGGACACAAACATTTAGGACAGTACCTACATTCATCTGCCCATCAATACAGCTTCCCTGCCCTCCATGCAAATGTTTTTTCGAGATGCAGACTTTGTCTTTCTATCTCAGTTATACTGATAGCAGGTTTGAGATTAGAGATAAACATTGTGCAGGTTCAGGATTTAATTGCATATTCACAGATGCAACTATGACAAATACGTATGTGAATCCTCACATAAACAAAGTTATGATCTTAAACTTGTGAATCTGCCCAAGGAACATAGGTGAGAAATGAACTTGCCTGTAGCCAAAACAATGTAATTGCCTTGACAACACGTTGCAGTTCTTTAGATATATGGTTTACATGTTAATATCTGTCTAATGCTGATAGCTCTGCCTATTCTGTATGCAGTAATAATTTGACATTGGAAATGAAAAATCTCCATTCCCTTGGTTCAATTAATTCTATTACTTAATTCTTCTCCTGTAAAAAAATCAATGCATTTTGTTTATACTACAAGCAAAACAAAATCTGATTGAATACAGTATTGTGTCAGAAAGCAATTTTCTTCACCTGGGACTTCAGTGTGAATCCACTTGAGACAGAGGGATGTGCCCCTATTGTCTCGAAGTGCATATGCAAATTTCAAGGGAAGATAAACGAATAGGATAAAAATATCATAAATTCAGTTCTAGTTCAGCAATCCACAACGAGGGCATAGGATAAATAAAAACAAGGTGCTGATGCAGCAGCATATAACCACTTGAGGGTGGATTGGCAATAATGTTTCTTGCAGGATATCATTCTCATCCTTTGCATTTAAAAAATAACACCATCTCCTTCAGCTCTGCATAGAAATCCAGTGGTATCAATTCATTTACTGTTTATACAGTAAAATGACTAATGTCAGCATTGAATCTGAACACAGTTTTTGACCAACATACATTGGAACTTGAAAAAGAAATTAACAAATTATCCATTTGTTGATTTGAAGTAATCTGGCTTGCAGTCAATTTTAGAAAAATCCAAGTTGTTAACTCTTCATTTTGTCTTAGGTATGTTTAACCTGCTCAAAATCGATCATACATTTTATACCCACATTTTTGTTAGAACATAGAACACAGAACCAAACAGGGCAGAACAGGCCCTTCGGCCCTTATTGTTGCGCCGACCTGTGAATTATTCTCAGCTCGTCCCCAGACACTATCCTAAAATCATCCATGTGCTTATCTCAGAATTGTTTAAATTTCCCTAATGTGACTGAGTTGACTACATTAGCAGATAGTGCATTCCACGCTCTTACCACTCTCTGTGTAAAGAATCTGCCTCTGACATCTGTCTTAAATCTATCATCCCTCAATTTGTAGTTATGCCCTCTCGTACACGCTGATGTCATCATCCTAAGAAAAAGACTTTCACTGTCTACCCTACCTAATCCTCTGATCATCTTGTATATCTTTATCAAATCCCCTCTTAGCCTTCTTCTTGCCAATGAGAACAGGTTCAAGGCTCTCAGCCTTTCCTCATAAGACCTTCCCTCCAGACCTGGCAATATCTTGGTAAATCTCCTTTGCACCTTTTCCAATGCTTCCACATCCTTCCTGAAATATGGGGACCAGAACTGTACACAATATTCCAAGTGTGGCCACATCAGCGTTTTATATAGTTGCAGCATGATATTGCTGCTCCGGAACTCAATCCCTCTACGAATGAAACCTAACACGCCTTATGCCTTCATAACAGCACTGTCCACCTGGGTGGCAACTTTCAGGGATCTATGCACATGGACTCCAAGATCCCTCTGCACATACACACTACCAAGAATCTTTCCATTGACCCAGTACTCTGCCTTCCTGTTATTCTTCACAAAGTGCATCACCTCACATTTAGCTGCATTGAACTCCATTTGCCACCTCTCAGCCCAATTCTGCAGTTTATCCAAGTCCCCCTGCAGCCTGTAATATTCTTCCAAACTGTCCACTACTCCACTGACTTTAGTGTTGTCTGCAAATTTACTAATCCATCCACTTATGCCTGCGTCTAAGTCATCTAAAAAAATGACAAACAGCAGTGGTCCCAAAACAGATCCTTGTGGCACACCACTAGTAACCAGACCCCAGGCTGAATATTTTCCATCAACCACCACTCCCTGCCTTCTTTCAGAAAGCCAGTTTCTAATCCAAACTGCTAAATCACCCTCAATTCCATGCCTCAGCATTTTCTCCAACAACCTACTATGTGGAACCTTAGTCCCATGGCTTTACTGAAGTCCATGTATACCACGTCAACTGCCCTACCCTCAATGAGGTTTGTGAGACACAACCTGCCCTAGTCGAAACCATGTTGACTATCTGAAATCAAATTGTTGCTTGCTAGATGATTATAAATAATAAATAAATGATTATAATCATTTCCAAAACATTCCTACAACAGAAGTAAGGCTCACTGGTCTATAATTACCTGGGTCAACTCTACTGCCCTTCTTGAACAACGACATAACATTTGCAATTCTCCAGTCCTCTGGTACCAAAGGTGTAGACAATGATGACTCAAATATCAAAGCCAAAGTCTCTGCTATCTTCTCCATAGCTTCCCAGAGAATCCTCAGATAAATCCCATCCAGCCCAGGGGACTTGTCTACTTTCACTCCTTCTAGAATTGATAAAACCTGTTTGTATCTAACCTCGATCCTTTCTAGTCTAATATCTCGTACCTCATTCTTCTCCTCTACAATATGGGTGGCACGGTGGCACAGTGGTTAGCACTGCTGCTTCACAGCACCAGAGACCCGGGTTCAATTCCCGCCTCAGGTGACTGTCTGTGTGGAGTTTGCACGTTCTCCCCATGTCTGCGTGGGTTTCCTCTGGGTGCTTCGGTTTCCTCCCACAGTCCAAAGATGTGCGGGCCAGGTGAATTGGCCATGTTCGTGTAGCACCTGTCCGATCTCCACAGCGTCCACACTCAACTTCCCACTTCTGTCTTTGACTGGACCTATTCTTACCCTAATCATCCTTTTATATCTATAGAAAGCTTTAGGGCTCTCCTTTATTCTATTTGCTAAAGAGTGCTTGTGTCCTCTCTTTGCTCTTCTAAACTTTCTCTTTAAATCCTTCCTAGCTGATCTATAATGCTTCATCGCCTCATCTGAACCATCTTGCCTCATCAACACATAAGCCTCCTTATTCTTCATAACAAGAGATGCAATTGCTGCTGTAAACCATGGTTCCCTTACCTTATCACTTCCTTCCTGTCTGACAGGGACATACCTATCAAGGACACGCAATATCCGTTCCTTAAACCAACTCCACATTTCCATTGTTTGCATCCCTGCATTTTGCTATCCCATTCTATTTTTTTTCTAGATTAGATTAGACTTACAGTGTGGAAACAGGCCCTTCGGCCCAACAAGTCCACACCGACCTGCCGAAGCGCAACCCACCCATACCCCTACGTTTACCCCTTACCTAACACTACGGGCAATTTAGCATGGCCAATTCACCTGACCCGCACATCTTTGGACTGTGGGAGGAAACCGGAGCACCTGGAGGAAACCCATGCAGACACGGGGGAGAACGTGCAAACTCCACACAGTCTGTCGCCTGAGTCGGAAATTGAACCCGGGTCTCAGGCGCTGTGAGGCAGCAGTGCTAACCACTGTGCCAATCTATGTAATCTAATCTTGCCTAATTGCCCCATCGATAACTCTTGACCTGTGGCATGTACCTATCCCTTTCCATCGCTAATCTAAATGTAACTGAATTATGGTCACTCTCTCCAAAGTGCTCACCTACAACTAAATCAAACACTTGGCCTGGTTCATTACCAGGCACCAAATCCAATGTGGCCTTCCCTCTTGTCGGCCCTTCGACATACTGTGTCAGGAAACCCTCCTGTACACATTGGACAAAAACTGATCTATCTGACGTACTAGATTGTAACATTTCCCGTCAATGTTGGGGAAGTTAAGGTCCCCCATAATGACCACCCTGTTCCTTTTACTCCTACCCAGAATAATTTTGCTAATCCTTTCTTTCACCTCCTTGGAACTCTGCGGAGGTCTGTAAAAAACTCCAAGCAGTGGGACCTCTCCTCTCCTGTTTCTAACCTCAGCCCACACTACCTCAGTAGACGAGTCCTCATCAAAATTTGTCTCAGCCACCGTTATACTATCCTTGACTAATAAGGCCACGCCTCCCCCTCTTTTACCGCCTTGCCTATTCTTAATGAAAGATCTATACCCTGGAACCTACAACATCCATTCCTCACCCTGCTCTATCCATGTCTCCGAAGTGGCCATAACATCGAAGTCCCAGGTATCTATCCATGCTGCAAGCTCACCTACCTTATTTCGGATACTTCTAGCGTTGAAGTAGACACACTTCAAACCACTTCGCTGTCTGCCAGCACGTTCCTGTGACCCTGAAATCCTGTCCCTGCCTTTCCTACTCTCATCCTCCTGTGCACTGCAACTACATCTCCAGTTCCCATCCCCCTGCTGAGCTCGTGTAAACCCACCCGAATAGCACCAGCAAATATCCTACCCAAGGTATTAGTACCTATCTGGGTCAAGTGATGACCATCCTGTTTGTACAAGTCCCTTCTCCAGAATGAGCCCCAATTATCCAAGAACCTGAAACCCTCCCTCCTGCACCATCCTTGCAGCCACATGTTCAGCTGAATTCTCTCCCGATTCCTTGCCTAGACATCATGTGGCACGGGCAACAAACCAGAGATAACAACTCTGTTTGTTCTAGCTCTCAGCTTTCACCCTAGCTCCCTGAAATCCTGCCTTACATCCCTATCCCTCTTTCTACCTATGTCGTTAGAACCTACATGGACAACGACTTGAAGCTGGTCACCCTCTCCCTTCAGGATCCCAAAGATATGATCCGAGACATCATGGATCCTGGCACCTGGGAGGCATCATACCAACCGCGAGTCTCATTCGTTCCCAACAACCTTCTATCAGAGCCTTTATCGAGTCCCCAGTGACTAACACTCTCCTCCTTTCCCCATTCCCCTTCTGTGCAACAGGGACAGGCTCTGTGCCAGAGACCTGGGCCCCACTGCATACCCCTGGTAAGTCGTCTGTCTCAACAGTATCCAAAGCAATATACATGTTTTTCAGGGGAACGACCATAGGGGATCTCTCCACTGACTGTTTTTCCCCTTTTGAACAGTCACCCAGCTTTCTTCGTGCCTTGTTCTGTTGCATCTACCTGATGAGGAAGCAGCGCTCCGAAAGCTAGTGCTTCCAAATTAACCAGTTGGATTATAACCTGGTGTTGTGAGATTTTTAACTTTGTCCACCCCAGTCCAACACACCACCTCCACATCATGTTTTAAAATAGTTAAACCAAGCCCTTGAAATGATAAAACCAGTCCATTCATATGATTATGAAGATGAATTTTTAAAATGCATCTTAGCAATGCCACTAAGAGCCCTTTGATTGTAGGTATACCATCTCAACAGAACCACTCATTCTGATGCTACCTTGTTGGAAATCAACATTTCATACTTATATTGTAAAATTACTTAAAATATATACTTTATCAAGCAATGATCATTCTCAGAGTTTACAACTACTGGTTTAATTCTTAGATTTCTAACACGATAACAACTCTACTGTAAACAAAATGCAGTCATGGTCTTAAATAAACAGGCTGCAATGTTTATATCACCATGATTAAATGCTCAATTAAAACTGCAACTTGTAGCTTTATGAGATAATTCGAAACTAATATACAAATAAACAGTTTCACTGGAAGAGAAACCATTCTTGCTGAAGTGTTTAAGTCCTGAAAACATTTAATGTCACACTCAACAATATATTCAAAGGCTCACACTGCTTGGTTCACCAAAACACCATGCACTGGAGGATGTTGATACATTCTTCCATCCGTTGTTTCCCATACGATAAATCCTTTGGCTTTGATGGGAAAATGTTAAGCAGGTGTTATGAAGCATCTTATAAAGATGACATGAAAACCAAGTAACAGTTACCATCCGGGCTGGATAATACATAAAAGTAGCTGTGGGCTCAGAAAACATGATCCTTACCCTTTCTAGAAGGGCAAGTGGCACAGCATATATTTAATGAAAATAAAACACGAAAAACAGATTAAATTGCATGCAATATTTTGAGAAGATATTCTGAAAGGTTTTTTTTTGTTCCTAATATTCAACTGTGATTTTTCTCACTGTGGATTGTCATCTGTAATGCTTCAAAATATGAGTTCATATATCAGTGTAAATTTTGAACCAAAGCTGTCAAAAAATACAAAGATTAACCCCCCGCTGTATGCTAACAGCTGTTTTTATTTGTTATGCAGACAAAATGATCCACGTCTTAGAAGGAGACATTAAATCTTTTGTAGAGAGGGTGTGCTATGCTCTCAAAATGGTTGGAGTATGTATTACAAAATGCAGAAAAATATAAAAGAACACATAAATAGGAACTATTTGTTATAAACAAACTTGGGGATATATAATACTTTCACTTAACAATATGTGACATCACTTCAACTTCCCATTAAAGTATCAAATTGGAAAAATATGCCCAAAATAAACTGCCGTATTTTAAACATAAATGAGTTTGTGATGCTTTAATTGCACAACAACAAAGCAGTAATCATGAAGCTTCTCCTAAGGTCAAAACACATTGGGTACAATAATAATATCACAAGTTATTAATATTGTGATGCATGTATGTATATCAATACACAAGCACCAATAGTGTCCAATGCCTAAACACCTATGAGAGCAGTTCAGAGAACATTAAACATTTCCTTAAAACTTAAAGAAAAATGACAATAACACTATTTATAGCCAATAATTAGTGTTAAATGGGCATTTTAACAGGTTCAGCAAGATGCAGGGAATAAATATTTTCGGTAACTTGTTTTGGTGCTGCGGATTACATTGGTTAAGTGAAAGATGGGATTTTTCATACAATGCCATCCAATAGTATTGTGATTTTAAGTAAAAAATTGACCGAGTCAAAGAATTAATGAATAAACAAAAGAAATATGGGTTTTAAGAATCTTTTAATAAAAAAGGCAAACTTAAAAAAATTAAACTGAAAACAATATTTGAAAAGAAATAGAAGCAATAAAAAGACACACAATTTAAAAAATACAAACTAAAACTTTTTCAATCTCTCAACTTACCGACAGAATGACTTCTGATTGAAATCAAGTAAAAGAAATTTAAAACACAAAATAACCTTTTATTTATTTCCACTGAAGACTACACAGTGACGCTGCTGTAGTTCTAGGAGTTATCTACATTTGCATATATTTACAGCCTTGCTTATTTACACAATCAGAATACAGTGGTAGAAACATAAGCTTTGAAAGTTGTCTCAAATTAAAATCAGAACCGTAAGAAAGTTCTCACACGAGCTGTTACTTTCTATGCTGATATAAAATGCAGATGTAGTCCTTTGCTGCATCAAAATACATTTGATAAGGAGTCCCCAAGAATTAACAAAAGAGTATAATTCTTTGAATTTTTAAGCAGATACTGGGAGATCACATTTCTTTAATAGTAATGTGCCTTGGTTCTGACCTTGAAACTGACTGTAAAACAATAGCTCACAGTTCTCATATTATTAGAAAATAGCAAAAAATTCACTGTGATCACACTACTGCAAAATACCTTCTGCTCAATGCAAAATGTGTGAAGAAATAAAAGAAAAACTCTGCACGTTGCAGGAATTACAATGCAACGGTTTTAAAAATAATTGTAACAACACAGCCTGAAAAATGGCCACATAAGCAGATGTCTTTGGCAAAGTGGTTGGCACATGGTCCTTTACTGTTACCTCTTGCCCATTTCACTCTGTCTCATGAAATGGATATTATTTACACTGTCTGACAGTTCAGGGTATTGTTCAATAGTTTTAATGAAATAACCATCATAACCTTGCACCCTGCCAGTGATCAGTAGCTGCTGCTTTTCACCATCTGTCCATGAGCGGATGCCTTCCTCTCCATCTTGCAACCTTTGCTGTTCCCGCCTCCAGGCCTGTGCTACAGCTCGCTGCCTGGCCAACTCCAAGACACGAGCTTTTTCTTCATCCATGGTTGTCCCATATCGTGTATTTAAACATAGCAAACCATATTGGAGTTTTATATCAGTGTATCTTCTAGTCCTTCCATTCAGAACAGTATTAATTTGAGAGACAGTAACATTGACTCCATTCTCCAGGGTTCGCCTTCCACCATTTAGGCCCAAAATAGTGAGATCCCTTTCTGCAGGCCCCAGTTTAATGAAATAATGTGTGTCCACACCATTAATGGTGAAGTGAAAATTTTCTAGGTAATAAGCATTATTTAACACAGCAGCCACTCTCCTCCCATCCTCATTGGCAACACTAATGATATCAGTGCTGACTCTTCCACCTCTCACAGCAAATTTCACCCCTTTGCCCAGGATTGAACCACTCGTTGCAAACCTCTTCACTTGTGCCTTTGGCTGACACCCAGCTCCACTTCCTCCATAAATCCGGCCAAAGTGCTCAACTGTAACAAAAGCTTTGAGTTGCTTCTGTACTATACATTGGACTCCTAAAATAGACTATTGAAAAGAGAAAACATTAGCATCATCTTCATCAGAAAATGTTCACAACATTGGAATACAATCACCTTTATGAGTCTTATATTATATCTGATGATGGCCATTGCTTCACGAGCAGATTTTGTGATTAAACTCTAACAGGATTGATTATCGTTTGTTTGGAAATTGCATAATTTGATTTTAGAATAAATTGAAACAAAACTAAAGCTTTCTAAAGTACCTTTAACAAAACATCTTACTGTATTATCATGTGTTATTACTAAATGCTATAAACTTCTGAAAGCAATTAAAAAGCTGCAGGAATTAGCGAGGTCAAATTGTCTTTGCTGGCTGCTTGGAACTCAGAGTTATACAGCATGAAAACAGATGTTTCGATCCAACCAGTTCATGCTGACCATGTTCCCAAACTGAACCTGTACCACTTGCTTGTGCTTGGCCCATACCCCTCCAAACCCTTCCTAATCATGAACTTATCCAAATATATTTTAAATGTTGTAACTGTACCTGCATCTATCCGCTTCTCTGGCAGTTCATTCCACACATGAACTGCTGTCTGTGTAAAAAGGTTGCCCCTTGTCCCTTTTGAATCTTTCTCCTCTCACCTTAAAGATGTGCCCCCTAGTTTTGAACTCCCTCACTCAAGGGAAAAGATTTTAGTCATTCACGTTATCTATGCTCCAGTGAAAGACCCAGCCTTTTCATTCCATTTTTATACCTCAAGCCCTGTGTTCCCAGCAACATCCTAGTAAATCTTTTCTGAATCCTCTCCAGTTTAATAATATTCTTCTTATAACAGGGCGACCAGAACTCCATACAGTACTCCAGAAGAGGCCTCACTAACGTCATGTTTCTACTTCTCTTGTTGGGGAATTAAATGCTCAATAATAGAAATACTGGACATTGAGTAAAAGAACATGTGTCAATCAGATCAGGGTCAAAATAAGGCCCAACATCCTGGGATCTTTGATAGTGGTATGTATAATTCAGCAGACATCTTGGCAAAAAGTACTAGTGGTAACCATGAAAAGTAAAAGTGAATCATACTTTTGGAACGATTTGGATATTCTTATGTCACCTAACAGAAATGCATCAGTACTGACTATTTGAAAGATCTTGGCAGGTTCTCTGTGAAGGGTGAGATGTGTATCAATGTATAACTAATGGCATATGCACTTTCCTGAATAGTTTGCTCATATATGTTTTAAAGATACCTCAACACATCGTGACGTGCAGTGCAAAAAATATCTAAATACACCTATAAAGGGAACACTTGATTCTACAAGGCTGGAACTTTAATTTCCTTGTTTTTTTTTAGTTTGTTTGCAGGATGTAATTGCATGGGCAAGCAACATTTATTGCAGATTCCTAGGCCCCTGAGAGAGTGTTCATGAGTGTTCTCCTTGACCTGCTGCTTTTCACTTGAGTACTTCAATGCAGTAGCAAGAGCAAAACCGACTGGAGAGGTTCCAACAAGGAGCTGCAGGTAATGAAAAACATTCAAGGAGGACTTATACACTTTACGGTAAGGTCTTAGGGAGTGTTGCTGAACAAAGAGACCTTGGAGTGCAGATTCATAGCTCCTTGAAAGGGGGGTCAAAGGTAGATAGGATAGTGAAGAACATGTTTGAAATGCTTTCCTTTATTGGTCAGAGAATTGAGTACAGGAGTTGGGAGGTCATGTTGTGGCTGTACAGGACATTGGTTAGGCCACTGTTGGAAGGGTCTGTTTCCGTTCTGTACATCTCTATCACTCTATGAGTCTATGACTTTGGAGAGGAGAGGGAGGGGTTGGACATGGTCCATTACAGTTTGAAGACTTGAACAAATTATAACTGGAGAGAGACAATACCTGACGAGATGGCATTATTTATACTGCCACCTACCATGGACCCAGGAAGATAAAACTTCTCTGACAATTTTGTTCACAAATTCTCTAATTTATTGAATTCAGAACTTAGCACAGTGGAATTTGACTTCATTGGCTGAATTCTCCTATATTAAGACCCAAAACCATGAGAATTTTAGATGCAGCAAAAGAGAGCCAGTGCAGGAAACAGACATGAGGACAGAGGTTATCTACCCACAAGGGACTAGGAGGCCATCCAGGCAGACACTGCAAAAGCAATGGCAGTATAAAACAGTCACGATCAATAATAGTAGTACAAGGACCTGGAAGCAGTGGCAAAAGAAATTCAATGGCCTCACATGAGTGGTCAAGGTCAGTGAATTCAACTTAAAATGAGATTTCCTAAGGCATTAGCCTCACATATTTCTCAATTTGTCAGCTCACCCTTCACTTAAAGCAATCATCATTTAAACATACCATTTAAATGTACTATACATTCATAGCTCATCAGCACTCACTTTGCATTTAAGCAAATCTCCAACAAAGATTCAACTTGGAAAGGCACACCACCGCTTACTCATTGCATCACACGCAGTGAGATATTTTACCTCTGTTAGATGACAAGATGTTGCATTTCTGCAGACCACAACACTTAACCAGCAGGATGCCACTTTTTTTTTAAGATTAGATTACTTACAGTGTGGAAACAGGCCCTTCGGCCCAACAAGTCCACACCGACCCGCCGAAGCGCAACCCACCCATACCCCTACATTTACCTCCTACCTAACACTACGGGCAATTTAGCATGGCTAATTCACCTGACCCGCACATCTTTGGACTGTGGGAGGAAACCGGAGCACCCGGAGGAAACCCACGCAGACACGGGGAGAACGTGCAAACTCTACACAGTCAGTCGCCTGAGGTGGGAATTGAACCCGGGTCTCTGGCGCTGTGAGGCAGCAGTGCTAACCACTATGCCACCGTGCCACCTTCCTCCCTCCCTCATGGTCTTGTCACCATGACAGCTGCCATGAAATAGGCCACAGTCACTAATGTGGCTGAATCCATTGAAGATGATAGTATGTTCCTAGCTAATCATCATTATAATATCTCACCCCCCCTCCCCCCCCCTCATTCTGTAGTTCTTTCTGAATTACTAATATGGTGCAAGCTTGCAAAACCCACTTTTCCTTATCACAGCCCAGCCATTATCCTTTGGGAAATGCAAGAAAATTTATCTGGCAAGCTAGTGGTGTAAGCCTGTGAAGGGCATGAGGAATAAGTGACAGATAATGATGAAACGCTTGTGCTATCTCACATTTGAAGTAATCAGCTCTGAGGGTACTGTAGAGATTAGCACTTAAGCAGAATTTTCATGTGACGAATCACAAGATATGAGTGGGCTGCAGCTAGGAGAGGAAAAGGTAGCAGCAGTCTGATCTGGCTGGGTTACTTTCCAAATTGAATTTTTGTTGGAGATTTGCAAAAGTGCAAAGTGAGTGCTGATGCGGTGAAGCTATGAATGCATAGTACATTGAAATGGATTGCTTTAAGTGAAGGGTGAGCGGACAAATTGAGAAATATTAGATTACTTACAGTGTGGAAACAGGCCCTTCAGCCCAACAAGACCACACCGACCCACCGAAGCGCAATCCACCCATACCCCTACATTTACCCCTTACCTAACACTACGGGCAATTTAGCATGGCCAATTCACCTGACCTGCACATCTTTGGACTGTGGGAGGAAACCGGAGCACCCGGAGGAAACCCACGCAGACACGGAGAGAACATGCAAACTCCACACAGTCAGTCGCCTGAGTCGGGAATTGAACCCAGGTCTCAGGTGCTGTGAGGCAGCAGTGCTAACCACTGTGCCACCGTGCTGCCCACTATGTGAGGCAAGGAGTCTGGGTGGGTGGAGAGACCTCCTGTTCAGGCATTCTTTGGTCCTCAGTGGGGTCCTCCTGTGATAATGCCTGCCCCTACATCCTTACCAAGGCCCCATTCCTTTCCAGGGCCTGCCTCTCAGACCCCATGCCTGGTCATGAGGGCATTGTCCAATCACTGCATTCACATCTTTCGGTGGACCTTCCGATTGTTCAGCAGCTTCTTGGAGAATGTGGCTATTCTCAGTAGAGCTAGCCATCCTGGGGTCAGCCATGACAACATATGGCTCTCAGTTCCACAAATTCCCAAAAATAGTATCACCCACATCGTACCAATCATAGGTCCATAGATGTGACCAATCAGCAGGACAACTGCTACAATAACAACCAATGGGCCAAATTCAGATCAGATAAGAACAATGGAGGAGAATACAAATGGAATGAAAAACAGGTGATGTGATCCCATATTTGCTTACTTATAGAGTCATAGAGCCATCGAGATATACAGCATGGATACACACCCTTCGGCCCAACCTGTCCATGCTGACCAGATATCCCACCCAATCTTGTCCCACCTGCCAGTACCCGGCCCATATCCCTCTAAACCTTTCCTATTCATATACCCATCCAAATGCCTCTTAAATGTTGCAATTGTATCAGACTCCACCACATCCTCTGGCAGCTTATTCCATACACGTACCACCCTCTGCGTGAAAATGTTGCCCCTTAGGTCTCTTTTATATCTTTCCCCTCTCACCCTAAATCTATGCCCTCTAGTTCTGGACTCCCCGACCCCAGGGAAAAGACTTTGTCTATTTATCCTATCCATGCCCCTCATAATTTTGTAAACCTCTATAAGGTTACCCTTCAGCCTCCGACACTCCAGGGAAAATAGCCCCAGCCTGTTCAGCCTCCCCCTGCAGCTCAAATCCTCCAGCCCTGGCAACATCCTTGTAAATCTTTTCTGAACCCTTTCAAGTTTCACAACATCTTTCTGATAGGAAGGAGACCAGAATTGCACATAATATTCCAACTGTGGCCTAACCAATGTCCTGTACAGCTGCAACACGACCTCCAAACTCCTGTACTCAAATACTCTGACCAATAAAGGAAAGCATACCAAACGCCTTCTTCACTATCCTATCAACCTGCGACTCCACTTTCAAGGAGCTGTGAATCTTCATTCCAAGGTCCCTTTGTTCAGCAACACTCTCTAGGACCTTACCATTAAGTGTATAAGTCCTGCTAAGATTTGCTTTCCCAAAATGCAGCACCTCACATTTATCTGAATTAAACTCCATCTGCCACTTTTCAAACCATTGGCCCATCTGGACCAGATACTGTTGTAATCTGAGGTAACACTCTTCGCTGTCCACTACACCTCCAATTTTGGTGTCATCTGAAAACTTACTGACTGTACCTCTTACACTCGCATCCAAATCATTTATGTAATTGACAAAAAGTAGAGGGCCCAGCACTGATCCTTGTGGCACTCCACTGGTCACAGGCCTCCAGTCTGAAAAATAACCCTCCACCACCACCCTCAGTCTTCTACCTTTGAGCCAGTTCTCTATCCAAATGGCAAGTTCTCCCTGTATTCTATGAGATCTAACCTTGCTAATCAGTCTCCCATGGGGAACCTTGTCGAATGCCTTACTGAAGTCCATATAGATCACATCTACTGCTCTGCCCTCATCAATCTTCTTTGTTACATCTTCAAAAATCTCAATCAAGCTTGTGAGACATGATTTCTCATACACAAAGCCATGTTGACTAACACAAAGGCCACCTTGCTGATCCTATTCTCCTCTCCCTAGTTACCCTTTTATCCTTAATATATTTGTAAAAACCCTTTGGATTCTCCTTAATTCTATTTGCCAAAGCTATCTCATGTCCCCATTTTGCCCTCCTGATATTCCTCTTATTATACTCCTACTGCCTTTATACTCTTCTAAGGATTCACTCGATCTATCCTGTCTATACCTGACATATGCTTCCTTCTTTTTCTTAACCAAACCCTCAATTTCATTAGTCATCTAGCATTCCCTTTACCTATCAGCCTTCCCTTTCACCCTGACAGGAATATACTTTCTCTGGATTCTCGCTATCCCATTTCTGAGGGCTTCCCATTTTCCAGTGTCCCTTTACCTGCGAAAACCTGCCTCCAATCAGTTTTCGAAAGTTCTTGCCTAATACCATCAAAATTGGCCTTTCTCCAATTTAGAACTTCGGCTTTTAGATCTGATCTATCCTTTTCCATCACTATTTTAATACTTAACTGTATTCAAATATTTATGCTTGGTGAGGACAGAAATCCTGTAGATATAGAGACAAATTTAACACTATTCCAGAGAAATAAATCAATTCTTATTGTTTCTCCAAAATATTAGTCCTGGAGCTTTTCAAAATGTTAGGTGTAAACAAGTTAATCTACTTCATAGAACAATGCTAGAAACAATAACTTCAAGAACATGTGCAAATAAATTCCTTTCTTTGGCTAAAAAGTTCAAAGCACAAGACTACAAGAGCAATACAGAATAGCATCACAATATTCATTACAATTTCTGCATTATCATTTCAATTTAAATGATTTTCCATGTTATTTCCAACCGTCAACTTGAACTTTAGTACCTTTACATAAAGAATGACCCCATCAAAAATCACAGTACTGAAATAGACAAGGAGCAGTGATAAAGTGTCAGCAGAACTCATTGACAACAGTCAGACATAAAGATGTGTCGCAACAGTACAAGGTGTCATGGTATAGGGAGAAGCCATAAAGAGTAGGGCTAAAACAACTGGATCATATTAAATTCAATAAAATCCATTCACTTCTAGAGAGCCATTGTGACATAGTGGTAATGTCTCTACCTCTGAGCTAGCAGGTCTAGGCTTTGTAACTGGTGGTTTAGAAAATATTTCTATTCACTTCTACTTGGCAATTTGGATCTGATATGTACCTGATTGAGGCATACTTCCTCTGGTCTGTATAAATTGAAGGTATATATTGGGTCATACTTATTTTTCTAAGGAATCTTTCAAATGTTTTCAGTTAAATCTGGAAAGATATCTGGAGCTTAGTTCCATTGTTAAATAATGAGTAGACTCGATAGTACAACATTTGCAATGGAGAACACAAGAATTTTACTTCTGCTTTTGAGTTCATGAGCTGTTGAAGCATGATCCCTATGTGGACCCACATGGTATTCTATCTCCACAATTTTCTTTTCAACACGTTAAAACAGTTGTTTGAAAAGAAGCAAACTAAAGAAATTGATCAGTTATCTTTTATTCATACATCACTGTTTGAGAGAACCATTTTAGATTCTGGTGGTGTATATTCAATTTATGAAGAATGTTTTATTTATAGTTAATGGCTTTGATTGAAGCTTGCAGAAAAAACTACTTCGACAAACTTTTGCCAATGCTCACTTTTTTGTTAAAGCTAAAAATCACACAACACCAGGTTATAGCCCAACAGGTTTATTTGGAAGCACTAGCTTTCGGAGCACTGCTCCTTCATCAGGTGGTTGTGGAGAATAAGATTCTAAGACCCAGCTCCGAAAGCTAGTGCTTCCAAATAAACCTATTGGACTATAATGTGGTGTTGTGTGATTTTTAACTTTGTCCACTCCAGTCTAACACTGGCGTGTCCAAATCATTTTTCTTTAAAAATAGTGAAGGGAAATTTTGACTTGTCCCCAAATAGGTATGACTCTGGGAGCATGACTCCTCCAAGTACTGATCCATTGCTGACTGCGAACCAAGCTGAATTAAATTATGGATCTCATTTGAACACCATCAGAGAATTATGAGCAGCGAATAGGCAATTTACTGCAGCTCACTGGTTTGGGAGGATGGTAAATTGGGAAGATTTAAGCTTGAGCTTTAGGGTCCAAGGTAGAGCCCGTAACGAGCCAGTAGTAGACGGATGAATTTTACAGCTCCAAAGGAAACAGTCCCGCTTGGAGGCAGAATGCTGTGGCACCAAGTTAAGGTCCTTTGCATTATATACACTATACAACATAGAAAAGGGCGAATGGTCCCAAATGGTCCATGCCAATCGTTATGCTCCATACAGCCTCATCCCATCCATTATTCTTTAACCCCCATCAACCTAACCACTTCTTCCTTTTTCTCCTCATATATTTGTCTAGATGCTCTGTAAATGTGGCTATGCTAATCATCTTAAGCATTTAATGTGCTGGTCAGTCCAGACACTTTGTGGGTAAAGAAATGTCTCCTAAATTTCTGATTATATTCTTTGGTAACTGTCTTAAACTGATAGTCTCTAGTTTTAGTCTCCTAATAAACTGAAAACATTTTCTCCACCTTTAGCAAAAGACCTATATGAGGCCACCCTTAATCCTTCTACCTTCTATAGAAAAGACTTGCAATGTATTCAATCTGTTCTGATAGGTATAACTTCTCAGCGTTAATATCATTGTCTGAAATCTTTTAGCCATTAAGACCTTTTTTAATGATATGGCATTCAGAACTCTCCATAAAATTGTGGTCTAATCAAAGCTTTATACAAGCTTAATAATCCAAGACCCCTTTTCTCCTTGTTTCATATGCATATTCCTACCAATAAAAAGCATCCCCTTACATTGATCTACATTGTAATAAATTAGCCATTAACAAACCGATCGGTAGGTTTATTAATGTATTCGTGTTTTATATCTAGTTATCCAAAATAGCTTAGAAAATCTTGTTGGGGTAGATATTGCACAGTATCTGAATACCAGTGAGGAAGTATTTTATCAAATTTAGTTATTGAGATGTAGCTGGAAAAAAGCATAAAATATTAAAAGGCCAAACCTTGTCAAAGCAAGACATTTCTAATGTGGACCATTAGTTATACTTCCTTTCTAATAAGAGCCCGCTCTCTGGGCTTTAATATCTGGATCACTGAAAATTGCTGTGGGAATGTCATGTGATGTTGAAAATTAGGTCCCATTTCTGATTCCGACCCGTGACTTTAATCCAGCCCATGATATCTGATGATTAATGCTTACATTACGGACAAAAAAAAATGGGCATTGTTCCTTTGCTTCTGATAAACATGGCCTCAAATTTCACCAAAGGCTGTTCAACTCCTCAAGAGGATGCAGCAGTGTAACTGACATCTAAATTAGTGTCATTAGTCTTTGTATGTGCCATTCCTGATGACGATTCCAAGGCTCCTATTTAGGTACTACCCTGGATAGGTTAATTCATCTTGTCTTTGTTTTTGACTTTTTGAATAAGAAAAAACTCAGGACAAACCATTACTATATTTCACACCCAGCTGATATAGGAGTATTTATTCAGAATGATGTTACTCCTTCCTTGCTTCTGCATCTCCCTCATCAATAAAAGAACAATCACTTATTTGCATGCCCCCCACCACATAGATCCTGTGTGTGCTCTGGTCTGCAGGAGTATGCACCAGTCAAGATTAGAGTGGTGCTGGAAATGCACAGCAGGTCAGGCAGCATCTGAGGAACAGGAAAATCGATGATTCGGGCAGGAAGCCCTTCATCACGAGTATGCACCAGGCCACCCAACAGCTTTATTCAGATACCCAAAGTATTTTGAAAATGTTCATACCCTAAATTCTTTTGTATGTCTATTGCAGGTGCAACCCTCATTGATAAAGACCCAAAGCAGGTGTCAAGTTAAGAGAATAAAATTCCAGCAAAACAAGCCTCTTCCCCTTCATTCCCAAACTTTGTGGCTGGGGTTGTTTCTGGGATCAGAAGTTCGGAATATTGCTCTCTCCATCTTTTAGCTGTTCTGAATTTTCCCGAACGCAAGTTCCTGTTAGAAGATTAGAATGGAACCATTTGATCTATCATGGTATTGTATATAAAGAAAGCGGAGGCAAGCTTTATACGTTCAGTAAACAAAGTTAAAAATCACACAACACCAGGTTATAGTCCAACAGGTTTAATTAGAAGCACTAGCTTTCGGAGCACTGCTCCTTCATCAGGTGGTTGTGAAGTACACAATTGTAAGACACAGAATTTAAAGCAAATGTTTACAGTGTAATGTAACTGAAATTATACATTAAAAAACACCTTGACTGTTTGTTAAGTCTCTCATCTGTTAGAATGACCATGTTAGCTTCTCTTCTTTCATATGTAAATAGCGAAACTTTTTTTTAGAAGTTACATTCTCAAGTGAACTTTAACAATTGGTGTCAACCCAGGTAGTGGATTGGGTATTAGTACCTCTGTGTGCTGCTGTCTGTGCCATAATGTTTAGACTGATTCTAATCTGAAAAGTGAATTAACAGAGTTTTACATAGATTCATGCAGTTTTTGCGCAAAGTACAATGTAACCGCAAGTAAAAGTTCACCCCACAAATGTATATGTGTGCATGTGGGTGCAGGTGTGTGTGGTGGGAGTGGTGTGAGTGTCTGTGAGTGTGTGTGTGTGAGTGAGTGAGTGAGTGAGTGAGTGAGTGAGTGTGTGTGTGTGTGTGTGTGTGTGTGTGTGTGTGTGTGTGTGTGTGTGTACACGCACGGTCTGGGACATTCGACCTTGGACGATCAGGTGACTATCCTCCAAGGCGCACTTCAGGACAGGCAGCAGTGAAAAATGGCCGAGCAGAGGCTGATGGCTTAGTTCGGTACCCATCGGGAGGGCCTCAGCCAGGACCTTGGGTTCATATCACACTAAAGGTTACCCCATTGCACTCTATATATGTATACACACACACACGCGCACACGCACACACGCGCACACACACACACACACCCTCTCACAGATCTAGACCCCTTTACACTCAAACACACACACACATACACTTTCTCTCACAGACACTCACACCGCTCCCCCTCCTCACACATCCCACATGCACACGTACGTTTATGGGGTGAATTTGTACTTTCAGAGTTACATTGTACTTTGCTCAAAAACGGCATGAATCCATATAAGCTTCTGTTAATTCATTTTTAGATTAGAATCAGTCTAAACATTATGGCACAGACAGCAGCACACAGAGGTGCTAATATCCAATACATTATCTGGGCTGACACCAACTGTTAAAGTTCACTTGAGAATGTAACTTCTAAAAAAAAGTTTCGCTATTTACATATGAAAGAGGGAAGCTAACATGGTCATTCTAACAGATGAGAGACTTAACAAACAATCAAGATATTTTTCAGTTACAATCAAGATATAATTTCAGTTACATCACACTGTAAACTTTTGCTATAAAATATGTGTCTTACAATCGTGTACTCCACAACCACCTGATGAAGGAGCAGTGCTCCGAAAGCTAGTGCTTCTAATTAAACCTGCTGGACTACAACCCGGTGTTGTGTGATTTTTAAATTTGCACACCCCAGTCCAACACCGACATCTCCAATTCCATAAACAAGTTAGTAACTTGAAACATTATTGATAACATTTCCAGATTTGTGATACTGAAGCTGAAAAAGACAGGAGTTTGTCCTGCCCAAAAGTAGCAGATAATCCAATTCTGAATTCTCAATTGTGTTTCGGTTAATTGAGTGAGGAATATTAGATTTTTAAATGATTTTAGGTAGAAGTCAGACGACACCAGGTTATAGTCCAACAGGTTTATTTGAAATCACAAGCTTTCGGAGCCTTGACCTGGTGAATTCACTGATATCGTCTCACTTCTGACCTTGTCCACCCCAGGCCAATACACCTTAAATGATTTTAGTGAGCTTTCTGAAAAACCTTGAATAATCGTCATGGGATATCAGATTTACTGCACTCAGGTGACTTCACCATAAGGTTATAAAATATCAATGAATCATCCCTCAATTATTTGGACAGCGATTTTAGCAGTAGGAATAACCACCAGCAGTTTGATGTGATATATGCTGAAACATATCCGGAGGTTTTATTCCTTCAGAAAATTACCAGGAATCCCAAAAGTACCAGAAGTCCCAGTTACACAATAACAATTATGTTGTTATAGATAAAAGACACTGCAGTGGATTTTCAACTTCAGCACTGAAGCTGTAATCTGAAAGGGAGATTGCAAGGTTTTTGTCGAATCCACTTAGTTTTCTTTCCACTGAGTTTAAATATAAAGAGGATCCAGCAGGTTTTATAAAAGTGCAGGGGATCACTTCCAACAGATAATTGACCAGATATCAAACTTGGTTTACTTGATGCTTAAATGGAAAGTTATAAGCTCTGTAGATCACTATAGATGCTACTATGGTACTCATAATGGTCATCTGGACTAGACTAATTCGGTAATTTAAAAATAATTAATGGAAGTGGCTTAGTATTGTGATGCAAATACACCAGCCATCTTTTGTCAGCAATAGACCATTAGCAGCAATGTGAAGCATTGCCCTTTTCTAAACTAGTATTAGTTGAAGGACATGTATTGGTCAAAACATCAGAAAAACCTCACTCTTTTCATCAAAACATGTGGTATGTTTAACATCAGCTGAAACACTGGAACAGCCGGATAGGACCCCAGCTCAAGGTTATTTCCTAAAGACTGGATCTTCATTAATATAGTATTCTTCCTGAGATCAGAAAATTAAAAAAAACTGGAACTATTCAGTACTGAGGATAAATCTGAAAGATTTGGAGTATTGATCGACTGACTGCAGTTGCCCCACAGATGCTGTCTGAATGATAAGTATCTCCAGCTTTCTTTGTCATGCCATTCCTCACTTCAAAAATAAAAAGTCAGAGAAATGAAAGAAGCAGATCATTAAACACAACGTTAATGATAAGGAAAAATGAAGTGGATCCAGGGATCCTATTCTCAGGGGAAGACTGGACAGAAACTTACCCCAACAATCAAAACTTGCAGCAGCCTGAAAGCAGTTGGACTCTTTATTCCTCCAGTTCACCTATACCCTTTGCATGTCAGATCATAGAAAATCAAACTCTACCCTGATGGCTTATTAGTAGCACAGTTAAAGTTGGTGAACAAATAACTAATTTTATCCATTACAATAAAGATAATGGGAGACAGAAGAAAGATAGGAATAATCAGCAATAATTTAACAATAAAACTCAAGCTTAAAATAAGGATAAAATGTGTAAGACATTTACATTCTTTGCCTTCTGTTCTGAAGTAACGGTGCATGGTTTGGAGTAATAACGAAGGATGGTGTGTGGTTTAGGCCAGATGAATGATGACTTCACCAATTATTAAATGCAAGTCCACGCGCACCTCTCCTGCCAATCCTAACCTTGCACTGTTTGTAAAGTCTAGTGGGCTGAGTGACCTCCTTTTGTGCCACAGTGACTCTGGTTCTATTTTTCCTAAGGAGTATGACATTTACTCTGTTGCTATTGTCACTTCCAAACAAAAATCTGCAGATAAAGACCATAATTAATTTGTTCCATTCTGTTTCACCATGACAGCAACAGATAATGTCAATCAACTCCCTGTAATTTGTGGAAATCTTGCTGTGCATAAAATAGCTGCTCTGCATGCCAATGTAAGGTAAGTGGATCATCATTTGGGAAGTATTATGTTTTGGAAGAAATAAGAAGGATGACTATCTCACTTGAATAAACTTCAGTTTATCTCTTTATTTGTGAAAATAATGCTATAGTGACAGAGAAATCTTGATTAAGATGGAAATGATTAGATAAGATTATTAAACAGGAGATTAGTTCTAAGTTCTCACTGATTTAATGCCAGGTATACGGAGAGTTGTGTAGCCTCTCAGACGTTTAGAAAGGATGAACAGGACATGAAGTTTCACCCCATTATTAACTGTTTTTGTTCGGGGGTGGGTGTAGAGGGCTTGGCTCACACATGAAGAAAACTTGAACACAGAAGGGTCATTTGAACTCAGCATCAAATTCAAAAAGATCTTATTTTCTCTGTAGCAAGGTCCTTAACCTGCAATGTCGGAGTGAAACATTTATTGAGGAGACATAAATGTGCATTAGAAGGTGGATAAGATCTGTCAAATTGTCAAGCTGTCAATTTAAGTGAATCCAACTCTAAATATTAATGAAATAGAGCCTGTCTGTGTCAATGAATATTGAAAAAAATCTGTTCCATTACTTACACAAATGTTTAACAATACCTCAACAGCTATATTTATGTCATTATTGTTAGTTGGTTGCTTTCCACAACTTACAATTATCCCATAATGGTGGTTGGAGGATGGTGTATAAATTCAAAGTTTAATTGACAACTCAAGTTATTTGAAGGATTGCTATCTTTGCTGTAGGTTTGTGAGTATATGTTTATTTTCATTTGGGCTGATGAGCTTTTAAAGCATTGAATGGATGTTCATGAATGGGCGTGATTGTTTGCTTTAATGAAAGGTGTAATAGATATTCAGACTTTTTCACGCAGAGGGTGGTGCATGTATGGACTAAGCTGCCAGAGGAAGTAGTGGAGGATGGTACAATTACAACATTTAAAAGGGATCTGGATGGGTATATGAATAAGAAGGGTTTAAAGGGATATGGTCCAAGTGCTGGTAAATGGGACTGGATTAGATTAGAATATTTGAGTGACATGGACAAGTTGGACTGAAGAGTCTGTTTCCATATTGTATATCTCTATGATTCTGAAATGAATTCTGAAGCTTGCCCATAGTGAAGACTGGATGAGTCGATGTGGATGGTGTGAGGACAATGTGTGGTGGATGATTGGTACGCATGGAATGTAGGTGAGGAACTGATGGAGTGTGAGGGAGGACCACTAGAACATCTGTTATTTTTTAACAATATCAGACTGTTAATAAAAACCTGGTGAACTGAGTTAGGCCTTTTGAACAACCCATCTCTGCACTTGGCAGCCACCGTCATTGTCTTCAATCTATATTTGAGCCTGACTCCATCCCTCATCCACCTTGGAGTGAAAATTGAACCATCCAGGGAACTGTATCCCAAGGTAAGTGCAGTAAACGGGGGAATTTCCCAACTCAAACTACCTACTTGTAGACATCTCCAGCCGTGAGACTCCATTCTGAATTGTCACTGATTTACCTTAGAGGGTCATACAAATAATGGTGCAGGAGAACATCATTTGACCTGTTTTTCCTATACTATTGTTGGTTCTTTAATTAAAATAATCTCATATTTTCCTCATACTTTTTATATTTGATATTTCATTTCTTTTGATACATCTTCAAACACTCATAGTAAATGAGTTATTGGTTAATGTAATTTGCTCATTATGTGTGTTGGACTGTTGAAAAGGAACACATTATTACTGGTGAATAGAACAATAGCAAATCATTGGTAAAGCTATAATAACACATCACTCTGAAGGGATTTAGTACATAATTAAATTGGATTTAACAAGATGCTATTTATTTACTGAACACGTGTAAGTTGTAGATATTTTTAACAAACTTGTTCAGATGTGTTACATGCACCTCTGGAACATGCTGGACTTTAATCTGGGTCTTCTGGTTTAAAGAACGAACCATTGTAGATGTTTTTTAATCAACCTATTCAGATATTTCTAGAGTAAGTAGGACCTAAACCCAGGCCTTCTGGGTGAAAGGAGTCAGTGAGACTTAAACCCAGGCCTTCTGGATCAAAGATAGGGACAATACCACTATGACATATTAATTCGCAGAGAATTAAAATATACAGGAATCACACCTTAATGAGGTGTGAACTAGCAAGAAAACATCTGTTTCTATCTGAAATTCAAAGAGCACTTAACATGCTGAATGTGATACATTGCCAGTGGAAATAATACAACTAATAATTGTCAGTGTCTTTGGTTAATTGGAACAAGGTCACAATTTAAACATGGGTGGTTTAATAGATTGGGTCTGTACTTAATTGGTTTCCATGTACATTTAAGTTATCACTGCCCCATCAGTGACCAAACCATTTCTGTTCCTAATTTTATGTCAATTGTTGTGTTACACAAACATTATTGGAGATGTCTGCAACAAACCTTTCTCTGGCAAATTGCTGAAATTCCACATTTGAAAATGTAAAATCAAATCAATTTAAGCTGACTGCTGTGTAAAACAAGCAGACTGGCCAAAAGGAGTCAAGATAAAGGTTCCTTCATTGCAAATGCACATAATGAGGCATCCTCTTTAAATTACATGTGGTCTTTTTAACGGTTTCATTTTATCCATGCATCACAGTTAAATTTGGAAAAGTAACCTTGGGGTTGGCTGAGTCTCCAGGTTAATAATAGTAATTAATGGGATTCTGAAAGCTGCAAAATAATGCTGTTTCCAATTCGCACAATTTTGAGGTGCTGGTGTTGGACGGTGTACAAACTTAAAAATCACACAACACCAAGCTATAGTCCAACAGGTTTAATTGGAAGCACACTAGTTTTCGGAGTGCGTAAGGCACAGAATTTATAGCAAAAATTTATAGTATGATGTAACTGAAATTGTACATTGAAAAATACCTTGATTGTCTGTTGAGTCTTTCATCTGTTCGAATACCATTGATAGTTTCACTTCTTTCATGTGTAAATCACAAAACTTTTTTTAAAAGTTGCATTCTCAAGTTAACTGTAACAATTGGTGTTAGCTAGACAATATGTTGAAGGCGTTAGCCCCCTGTATTCTCTGTCTATGTCATGATGTTTAGATTGATTCTAATCTAAAAAGTGAGATAAGAGTTTTACATGAATTCAAGCAATTTTTTAGCAAAGTACAATGTAATTCTACAGAGGTATTTTTCAATGTATAATTTCAGTTACATCACACTGTAAAATTTTGCTACAAATTCTGTGCCTTACAATTGTGTCCTCCACAATCACCTGATGAAGGAGCGATGCTCCGAAAGCTAGTATGCTTCCAATTAAACCTGTTGGACTATAACCTGGTGTTGTGTGATTTTTAATTTTCCAATTCTCACATGATTCTACAATCAATAACAGAGAGTGGTTTTTGGGTTGTGTGGGAATTGGGGAGGAGGGAAGTTGTTACCTTGCTGCTGTCCCACTGTTGAGTTTTCATCTGAGTGTTGTGAAGCTCATAGGAAGGTTCCATTGAAGACGTTTCTGGTTTTGGATAACCTGGAATAACATTATGCAGCTGGAACCCAAATGTCAGCAGCCAACTGTTCACATCTGTGACATGAAAAAAGTAAAATCACATTCAAACACTTTCAGTTGTTTCACAGCAAAACACCAGGGAACTCTTAACAGCAGAAGTACTATGAAGATTTGGATGATCATCAGCGGTGTACTTATTATGACTATATTGTGCATGTCAAATTAAAAGGCATATTGTACAGCTAACGTGGTTGTTATGAAGGCAGTTGTGTGTATGTTGCCCCTTTAAGAGACCTACTTATGTGACCTGGAGTGGGAGCTGGGGGAGACAGTCTAAAACCGACTGTGGAGCTGCGAGAATGCACAGTAACATATTTCCTGTTCAAGTTGATACTCCATCTACGCCGTGTTCTATTTCTGGTTCGAGTGAACCACCAACACAGTAGTGGTCTATAATACAGTTTCAAGCACTGAAATAACTGGTACTTCTGAAGTACTCAATGCATACAGGGGACTCTCTCAACAGCTTTTCCTGAAGTGAGAAGCAATGCATGCTGTGGAAGATTTGGAAAGTGGGTAGTTTTATAGCAGGAGGCTAATGACACTTGAAAAGGAGAGCAGATTGCACTGAGGAGATTCTGGGAGCAGAAAGAAGATTTCAAGACTGAGAGAATTTGACAACAGAACCATAAGACATAAGAGCAGGTACAGGCTATGTGGTCTGCTTTGCCACTCAGTAAGATCATGACTGATCTCGTAACTCTTCAATCCACTTTCCTGCCTTATCCCCATCAACCTTAATTCCATTACTGATTAAAATTCTGACTATCTTAGACTTGAATATGGGTTTAGGTCAGAGTCGTGCTGCAAAGGCACAGCATCCGAAGAGCAGGAAAATCAACGTTTCGGGCAAAAGCCCTTCATCAGGGATGGAGGCAGGGAGCCTCCAGGGTGGAGAGATAAGTGGAAGGTGGGGGTGGGGAGAAGGTAGCAAAGAATGCAATACGTGAATGGTGGTGGGGATGGAGGTGATAGGTCAGAGAGGATGGGGGAAGGTAGCAAAAAGTAAAATAGGTGAATGGGGGTGGGGAATGCACTTCACCCTCCCCTCTGACCTATCACCTCCATCCCCGCCCCCATTCAGCTATTGTACTCTTTGCTACCTTCCCCCACCCTTCTCTCTGACCTATCACCCCCATTCATCTATTGTACTATTTGCTACCTTCTCCCCAGCAGCGCCCCCCCCCCCCATTTATCTCTCCACCACGGAGGCTCCCTGTATCCATCCCTGATGAAGGGCTTTTGTCGACTTTCCCGCTCTTCAGATGCTGCCTGACCTGCTGCGCTTTTCCAGCACCATGCTAAACTAGGCTCTGGTTTCCAGCATCTGCAGTCCTCACTTTTGCTCACTCTTGAATATACCTAATGACCCAGCCTCAGCATCTCTCTGTTGTTAATAATTCCACAGATTTTATCTATTATTTCAATTTATTATATTTTACAGATTATTATTTCCACTATCCTCAGAAAGAGAAAACAAATCATCCCCATCTTTGTCATAGATGGCAACCCTTTATTCTGAGATTGTGCTGTCTGGTCCTAGACTCTGCAACCAGGGGGCACCACCTGTCCACATCTATCCTGTCAAACCAGAATAAGATTTGTTTATGTTTCAATAAGGCCTCCTTTAATTCTTCAAAATTCCAACAAATTAAGGCTCAACTTACTAACCTATTATTTAAAAAAATCCTCAATACCTGGATCAACCTAGTGGGAGGAGCAAATTACTGCAGATGCTGGAATCTGTACTGAAAACATCAAATACTGGAGATCACAGCAGGTTAGACAGCATCCATGGAGAGAGAGCAAGCTAACCTTTCGAGTCTCGATGACGTCATCACAGCTGAACAGTACAGATTCCAGCATCTGCAGTAATTTGCTCCTTCCACTAGGTTGATCCAGGTATTGAGGATTTTTTTTTATTGCAACTGGGGCCTGACTATATAGGTTTAGAAAGAGTTCTAATTTTTTTAATACATTATTGTTTTTGAAATTAGACGTAGGTTGAGGGACCAACATTGATTCAGTATAAAGCCAGTAGTGGTCAAGGGGATTCTGGGTCTCCTTTACGTGCCTACTCTCACTGCCCCCCCATCCAAACTAGTTGAAAATGGTAACCGTCAGAAATCTGATCCTGTCCACAATTTTCAAATGTCTATGGATTTTCCATGTTTTTATGAAAATATGATGATAAAGAGGCAGAGAGAGCATAAAAGGATATGAAGTGATTCTGAACCAAGGAAAGAGTGGGAGGCATGGTGGCTCACAATGCCAGGGACTTGTGCTTGATTCCAGCCTTGGGTGACTGTTCATATGGAGTTTGCATATTCTCCTCATGATATGCATGGGTTTCTGCCAACTATTCCAGTTTCTTCCCACAGTCTAAGGATGTGCTGGTTCGGCAGATTGCCCTAAATTGAGAACTGCAGATGCTGGGGATCAGATTTGAGAGTGTGGTTCTGGAAAAGCAAAGCAGGTCAGGCATCATCCGAGGAGCAGGATAATCGACGTTTTGGGCATAGGTCCTTCATCAGGAATGGTAAATGTGAGGCCATAGAGATAGGATAAAGTGGGGGATTTGTTCTGGGTGAGTTGCTGGTTGGAGGGTCAGTGCAAACTTCACAGGCCAAATGGCCTTCATCTGCAATGTAGTGATTCTGAGAGAAATTATTTCAAATTACTGACCCACAGAAAATTTCTGCCTCCTCACAGAAACTTCTCAGAATGGGTTGTTGGGGAAATCTGTCGATGATGGAAATGAGTAAATTAAATTATTCTGAGCCTTATTTGTGAGGTGGTCAGAAATTTTCACACTCATAAGGGCGGCACAGTGGCTCAGTGGTCCCAGGTTCGATTCTGGCCTCGGGCAACTGTCTGTGTGGAGTTTGCACATTCTTCCCGTGTCTGCGTGGGTTTCCTCCCGGTGCTCCGGTTTCCGCCCACAATCACAAAGATTAGGTGAACTGGCTATGTTAAATTGCCCATAGTGTTTGGTGCATTAGTCAGAGGGAAATGGGTCTGGGTGGGTTTCTCTTCGGAGTGTTGGTGTGGGCTGGTTGGGCCGAAGGGCCTGTTTCCACACTGTGGGGAATCTAATCATAACACCTCTCATCTGCTGAAAACAAGTATGGGTTACATATGTTTCCTGAAGAAGGGCTTATGCTCGAAATGTCGATTCTCCTGTTCCTTTGATGCTGCCTGACCTGCTGCACTTTTCCAGCAACACATTTTTAAGTTCTGATCTCCAGCATCTGCAGTCCTCACTTTCTCCTGGATTATATATGTTAGCAGACAATCACAGTAATTAATCCCAGAGAGATTTGCAACATATTCAGCTAGTGGTGTTACCGTTATCATTGTGATATTAATTTTAACCCTTGCCAGTAAAAAAATATTTTGATGTAAAGACCAGGACTATCCTAAAAACCTACTGTTTTTAACAGAAATGCAATAATGATAATTATATAATTGCGTTTGTAAATTGTACATATTTGTAATAAACATAGTTTGAATGCAAAGAAATCCATGGTTTTCCACATTTATGTTAATTCACTTGACTTGGTGTTGTTGTTACCAAAGTTACCAGTCATTTGCAAGTAATGATAATATCATTTGAGCTGAATACTATTCTATTATTGCAGGCTTTAGACAATCATAACATTATCATTAAAGATCACGCATGAAAACTGTGATGGTTGCAGAGATATTTTTTCTTTCATTACTTTATTTAGATTTGATCTTTTTCATGTCATCCTTCACATTTTCTTCTGTCCCTTTAATAGTAGCATTTCTTTCCATTTAGGATTTACCCTGTCCTGTGAAAATTTTATGGAAATTTTGAGATTTAATTTGGTCCCTTAACGTAAAGGATATTTGTTTTACTGTTCTAGGTAAAAAAAATTCTTTTTGTAAAAGCTGTACACTTAAAAATAGTATAGCGAATATTAAGTAAGATTGCAATAAACATTTAGAAGAACTCAGAAGTTTAATTTCATGCCAAGGAAGGATGCTGTGAAACTTGAAAGGGTTCTGAAAAGATTTAGAAGGATGTTGCCAGGGTTGGGAGGTTTGAGCTGTAGGGCAAGGCTGAATAGGCTGGGGCTATTTTCCCTGAAGCATTGGAGGCTGAGGGGTGACTTTAATATTAGAGGTTTATAAAATCATGAGGGACATGGATAGCATGAATAGTCAAGGTCTTTTCCCAGGATTGGAGAATCCAAAATAAGAGGACATAGGTTTAAGATGAGAGGGAAAAGATTTAAAAGATACCTAAGGGACAATCTTTTCACACAGAGGGTGGTATGGGTATGGAATGATCCAGAGGAAGTGGTGGAGGCTGGTACAATTACAACATTTAAAAGGCATCTGGATGAGTATATGAATAAGAAAGGTTTAGAAGGATATGGGCCAAATGCTGGCAAATGGGACGAGATCAATTTCGGATATCTGGTCGGCATGGACAAGTTGGACTGAAGGGTTTGTTTCCATGTTGTCCAACTCTACCACTCTATGACTCTATAACTCTCGATCATAGAACGCTGGTCAGCTCACAATATAATGAATATATTTGAGGACATGGATTAGATTGTGGTGTACAGTGAAACAATCATCCATTAAGTCTGTAGGAATTACCAATGGCACAGCTATTTACTTGAAACAGAACATGTGATCATTAGAATATGAATTTATATAAGGTAAATATGATCATCCTTACCTGTCATGTAACATTTAATATCTTGCATATTGCTGACTGGGTTGTTATTTTTAAACATGTACAAATTAAAAGGTACAAGACTGTCACTGAGATGATTCCACACATCATGATCAGGTGCTGTCCATCTTCCAGAAAGCACATCATAATCTCGCCGTCCAAAGTGTACCAGTTTGGTGAGGGGATCATATAAGCCACCATGATAGCCTACAATGAGTTGAAAAGCTGGATTTGTGTCCATATAAATCTCTCCATAAGCAGTATAGCTGAGCTGCTTAATCATTAAACCAGTTCCACTGAATACAGCTAATGGGGTTCCTGTATTATCACAGGCAATATAGAATTCATCACCACTGCTAATTTCCATTGCAAAAAGGTGACCTTGAAGGTCATAATAAAGGGATGCTATTTCAGAACTTGTATGATTGTACATGTGGGTAATTCTGGCAGGATTACTCAGATCTGCATAGAAAAATTGTAAGTAAATCCCAGTGGTGGTTCTACTTGAAACCCGTCTTCCAACTCCATCATATCGATAATGCACTCTCCAACCATTTGATTTACTGTAAGCTTTACTGAGAAGTCCAGCTGAATTGTACTCAAAGATAATACTTCCCCTTTGTCGTAAGAAACCATCCTCATCTACTTTGTATTGGACTTCTCCAAGATGTGTAATCCGATCACTCCTGTCATGCCTCAGTGGAGTCAGACGAGCACTATTGCCAGGACTTAGTAAATGGAGATTTCCATTTAGATCGTAGCTGTAGCGCCACAGAGGTTTGTCATTCAAGGATACAGTCTGCAATTGGCCATCTGTATCATATTCATAAGCGTACCTTGATGTATTGGCATAGGGACCAACCTTTAGTTCCCGTTTTACGACCCTACCCATGTTGTCATATTGCACTGTCATCCAATACATGAGTGATCTGAAAATTTCATACTGAACCTCTTTAACTCGCCCATAAGCATCAAAATGCTTAGTGTGAGTCATGACTGCTGTGGTGATGATCTGATTAATGTCATAATAAATTACACCAAATTTTCCAAATTGTTCAATTTTCCCTGAAACATCATCATATCGATAGAGATCAATTGGCAATGGTGTCTCATTGATCACAGCTTGCATGCTGGTAACCCGGAAACTGTTGTCATAGTTATAATCAAAGCGAGCATTCACCATTCCTTCCTCACTGAACCGAAAGATCTGTCTGTCAATAAGAGGACCAATTTGCCTGAAACGTATTGTGCAAGTAAAGCCTTCGTTCTGCAAGTTGACAGTTTTAAGCATTCCAGCTGTTTCATCATAGGTAAAGCCAATCCTAGTGGTATCATAAAGAATTTCTGAGAGCTTGGACAGCTTGCCATACTTGTATAGCACACGGCGCCCAGTTCCCAGATATGAAGTTTGCAACAGCTGATTGTCCTCTGTGTAGTCTTGAATCACAGAAGCATTGCCCTCAGGAGGTTTGTAGATGTTCCTGTAGTAGCCCACAGAACGAATGGTTTCCAGACTCTGCTGAGCCACATTTGGCATTGTCACAGAAGAAAGCCGATCATTTTTGTCAAATTCAAAGATGTATTGTCTTTGACTATGTAGAAGTAGCACTGCAGACTATGAGAAACAGGAGAAATAATATTTAATAGCTGCCAATCACACATCATGATATGCATGCATCCATTAATTATTTCATTTATTTACATCAATCTTCCTGGGCAGATTAATTAATTACAAAGAACAAAGTAGTCAGGATGTAAGTTTGCCCACTGAACTGGAAGGTTCGTCTTCAACATACTGGGTAGCATCATCAGTGGGCATCCAGTGAAGCACTGATGTTAGTGACTCGCTTTTTATTTATGTATTTAGTTTTCCTTGGGTTGGTGATGTCATTTGCTGTGGTGATGTCATTTCCTGTTCTTTTTCTCCAAAGGTGGTAAATGGGGTCCAAGTTGATGTGTTTGTTGATAGAGTTGGAATGGATGGCATGCCAACAGGAACTCTATCAACAAACACATCGACTTAGACCCCATTTACCACCCTCTGAGAAAAAGAACATGAAATGACATCTCCAACCCACAAATTATTAATGGAGTTCCGGTTTGAATGCCAGGCCTCTAGGAGTTCCCGTGCATATCTTTGTTTAGCCTGTCCCAGGATGGATGTCTTGTCCCAGTTGAACTGGTGTCTCTCTTCGTCTGTATATATGGATACTAGTGATAGTTGGTCATGTCTTTTGGTGCTAGTTGTGCAGGATATATGATACGGAATACATAAACCAGTGCTTCATCGGAGGCACACATCGTATGGTGATGAAACATCTGAAAATGAACCTTCCAACTTAGTGAGCAAACTCACATCCAGAACTTCAATCTGAGCTACAATTCTTGTCAAAGCTCACTAACATGAGCTTTGGTGGCATGTTAAATTTGTAGTCAAACCTAAACAGATGCCCAGAGTACAGCCCCTATGGAATTATTCAAATCTTGTAAATTAGTCGACATTGTAAATATAGCAGGCAAGCTAGATCTGAACTAAATTCATGGGCCACATTAATACCTATTGAAAGGTATCACAGATGGGTCCCCACACCATAGAATGGTTTTCTTTACAGAATTCAGTAACGTACTTGAAAACAGAAGGAAAAAGTTTCAACTGCCATTTAAAGCAAAAATATTCAGATGACCAGTTGAGGCAGACAGAAGATTGTTTTTATCCACATGTTGAGGGGCAGATAATTACAATTGAAATTTGATGGCGTGATTTACCACTTCCATTCTAATAAACAACTATTTCTCATCAGAAATCTGATATAGTCATGATTGAAATGGATTCATGCCATAAAAAGACAAAGATCATTCCACTGTCGAAAGCAGAAACTTTGGAAATGCTTGCTGAGCAACAGAAACTGCTTTGTCGTAGCAGCACAAGATGGTACATTCTTCCTGACATTTAATACTGCAAATGTGCTGCTTCCTAGTAGACTTGTGCAAGAAATAGCAGGATGTTAAGTAAACTCAATACTTGCGATTTTGGAGGTTTTTAGTTCAGTTTGTGGATCAGATTGTAAGTTTGCTCGCTGAACTGGTAGATCTGTTTCCAGACATCACTGTGCTAGGTTACATGCTTGGTGCTCATGTATCCTGCACCAACTAGACACCAAAGGCATGACCACCTATCACTAGTATCCATATATACAGATGAAGAGAGACACCAGTTCGACTGGGACAATGTATCCATCCGGGAACTCCTAGAGGCCTGGCATTCAAATCGGAACTCCATTAACAAACATATCGATTTGGACCCCATTTACCAACCTCTCAGAAAAAGAACTGGAAGTGTTATCACTCACCACAACAGACCATGAGACATATAAATAGGAAGCAGGATAGAACACAAGCGCTTCATCCAAGCCTCAGTGATGATGTTACCTAGCATGGTGATGAAACGTTTGAGAACAAATCTACCAACTCAGCGAGCAAACTTACAACCCAAACTCAATACTGCCAGGAAAGATATTCCATTGCAAATTATCGTGATTATCGTCATGTGAAATCAACTCTGCTGGCCTGACACTGCATACAAATACCAAGTAATCAGCTTTTGAGGTAAATCCTCTTTTCAAAGCTTAAGAATGGCACCCAATCACGAAGTAGATAAAAGAGAACATTTTAAGGACACTCTGAAAACCACATTGCAAAGGGGTCATTGACATTAATGTGTGGAGGACCTGCCTACCTCATCCAAGGAGTTGCAACACTGTCCAGTACTGACTGTGTAAACTTTGTTGCAGAGGAGTAACAAAAGTGGAAGGAGAGAGCCATAAACATCCTTAATAAATGCAGTTCTTCTTTACTTTGCCCAAAGACCTATGGCTCCAGGATTGACTTCAGGACATAGAAATCGTGAAAGCCTCATTTATGCACTTCAAGAACTGACGACGACAACAGTGATGCTTTGCACAACACTGATAACAGGTCCCTGCTGACATATATATAAGGACTAAAGGATGATAAACTGGTGCCAACATATAAAAAATTATCAGCACCATTACAATGCATTATCAATTGTTTTACAAATGAATATATTTTAAACTTTGCTACGTATTTTGCTATTTAATTTGTAGAAGATATTCTCATTGTACTTTATCTATGACCAAACAATGAAACAATCAAGTCCAATGAAAAAAGACTTAGATTATTGGTCCTCAGTGCATTACCCGTGACTGTTATAGAAAAAGTAGTGTTTTTGTGATTTCAGTCTAATAATATGTTATAATTGATCCAGTATTCAAAAAGGTCAATGAATTTTCAGTTGTTTAAATCTAATAGAGTGTTCTCCTCCTACATAAGGGACAGCAACTAACTTATTTTCTCAAAACATTTATCATGTGTGACAAAAGTGAACTTGAAGATGCCTCTGTGATAATACCTTTTCAAGGTAAGTGTAGGTCCAGGACTTTCCATCAGCAAAGGTTCTGGATACAATCCTGCCGGCCTGGTCATAGTCAATTCTTTCCGACATGGTACCTCTTTGGATACCTGCCACCTGACCAGTTGAAGAGTATGTCACATTCACCCCATTTAGTCTGCTGCTTGGAGACCACAGAGTAGGTCGGCCAACCTGATCATATAGGATTCGGAGGGTAAACTTCCGATGATCATCATATATTTTTTCTGTTCTAGTTACGCGATCAAAATCCAGAGAGAGCAAATTTCGGCTATGGACCTGTAAAATATTGAAAACATTCCATAATACTCCTTGATAACTCTTTTATTGAATAAAAAGGAAGAAAAGTTTTAAAAAATATCATCAGCAATGAGATTTAACAACAAAGTTTGGTATAGAGTTGTAAACTTGCACTTGCCTGCGTATATTTTGTTATGTTTTTCCTTTAATTTTTCAAAATACCATGCATAATACTTTCTGCCTAGCCACTTAAAAAAAACCCAGCAATTTTTCATTTTACTCTTGCTCTGCTAAAAGCCTAATATTTCTGCTTTAAGCATGTACTCCACAATGGACAGCAGAGCTTGGTCATGATGGATCTTACTGATTTTGGTCACATTTGGAAGAAGCTCCCACCCAAGAGAGGACTGTGCCTCATTAAGAAAGAACTTCTATCTTTAGAATGTCCATTCCATCCTTAAGATGTACAGTATATTTCACACCCAATGAATTACTTTGTAAGTGTAGACTACTAGTGCTTTCTCGGTAAACATTACAGCCAATCTGCCTGTAGCCAAGAGATGGATAATTGATTATTCTATTTTGTGGACAATAATTAAAATAGGACTGTTGGCAGGAGCACTTCATTTCTCTGTTCCTTTGCACTCTATGTAGAGATGCACACAGGGCTTAAATACAGAAATGCTATGTTTGATGCCTTCTTCAGATCAAGAATAAATGGAAAATACCTGATTACTTTTAAGTCTGAACTCCCTGCTTCTTTCTAAACATGCAGCATAGTTTTATTTAATTGAAATGAGCAGTCAAGTAAAACTTAGTTGAATATATTATTGACTGTAAACATAGCTTACAAATCTAATGATAGTTGGTGAGAGAACTGGCTTCCAAATCCTGGAGCCCAAGTTGCAAGTTAATTTCCCCAACGTCTTTCAAGATCGTAAAGGTGTAATTTTATTACCCATTCCTGCAAATCAGTGGGCTCGGGCACGATCCAGTGCCCTATGATGTGGTAATGGAACGATGTTCCTGACAATGCCATTGTCAGGAAAGCAGTACATAACAGGCATCTGGCTTTCCCTCCTAGCATCCTCAACGTTGACAGTAAGAAGCAACACCAGATGTTCAAGCATAGCTCTGTAAAGTTGTAGCCATTAGTGGTTTTCTCTGAGAAACAAGTCAGAATGTAAGGAGGGAAATATTAGTCCTGTGGGTTTTTTTGAGCATTGGAGAAGTCAGTCACTTCTGATTGGTCCTCAGACTACAAGATGGGTTAGAACAAGAAAAAGCCACTTTATTAGGTACTTTATTAAGAAAGAGGAGGTTAGCTTCTGGAGTTAGTGGTATTGTCACACAAGAGCCTTCAGCAAATCTTTTGATATGCAGTACTCTTTGCATGTTGTCACATGTATGCTAACCATTCAGAAAGTAAGTTTCCTGTTGGGTAAATTGGAGTGATTTTCTCTCGAGGCTGATAAAACATCATTGGTGGAGTTGAATTTACACAAACTAGGAAAAATAAGAAATCTTATTAAATTAGCTACACCTAAATTATCGTGACCTTGTTCTAATAACAAACTGAATGATTCCCAAATTTTAGCAGAAAATACATAATCTGCCAGATAATGTAGAGATCCAAGATGGTTGCCTATAAATACCTTGTGCCGTAGAAGCTGCCCATGTGGCTCTAACTTGCATGTCACTAGAAAGATCTGTGCAAGCAGATGACCGCAGTCTCAGATCCTTAAGCTAAAGCTCTCCAAATGCTTTTGCAGTGAAATGTACTCCTTTAGTACATATTTCCACATTAAGTTTTATACAACCCATCTACACTCAGTATCTTCTTCAAGAAGAGTTGTGGGTTGTGCTCCCCCTTATATTCGACTTCACATTTCTTTCGTCCATTCCCTCCTCCTCATTCAGATTATTTTTAATATATGCATAAATTCTTATGCATTTTAAAGTGAGAAAGATCAGATTTAATTTGGAAAATTTTCTATTACTTTTTGGGAAGGAAAATAAATTGAACCAGATTTACCTTCAATTTGCTGGTCATTCAGGCTGATGTCTTAACTCTAGTTTCCAAAAATGCCTACAATAGTGTGAGTGTCCATCCCAGCATGATTGAGTAAACTAGATTGGTTTTGCTGCTAAATTAATTCAATGCTTAAGATTTACAGCCACTTGCAGTATGCTGGCTAATTATAAATGGTAAATAAATATGAGCTCTTGGATAGCTATATTAATCAATTAGAATTTGGGCACAGCACCTATAATGTCTAACAATTGAATTAACAAAGACTTGAATTGTTATTTATGAACATGGAGTCATAGAATTACCATTGATTTGAGAACTACTGCAGTTATCCCAGTTAGTCAGTTTCAAGTTCCCAGTGAAACAAAATCATTTCATAGTAGTGGTTCAAATTGAACCATGAATAACTTAACATGTCAACGTAATTTCCCAAGATGGAGTTTTCAAATAACTTGAATGAACATAGCCTTTTAATGAACATATTTCTGTATCCAATCGTACACAACTATTTCAGTCGAGTACCTGAAAATTCAGCTAAATATGTGAACACTTACTACCATATATCATGACTTTCAAGATCGGGTGGGAATGGTCTTTGTGGAAAGTGGAAAGGGGTGGGGAGGGACATATATCCCTGGTGGTGGGGTCTTTTTGGAGGTGGCGGAAATGTTGGCGGATGATTTGGTTTATGCGAAGGTTTGTAGGGTGGAAGGTGAGCACCAGGGGCATTCTGTCCGTGTTATGGTTGGAGGGGTGGGGTCTGAGGGCGGAGGTGCAGGATGTGGATGAGATGAATTGGAGGGCATCTTTAAACACGTGGGAAGGGAAATTGCGGTCTCAAAATTGCGATTTCAAAATAAACCTCTAAATTGTTAAGAATAATACATAGTCTTATTCCTTTCTCTTTGGCCAGCGAGTTCCAACAATCATTTTTTTCTAAAATGGCACATAATAATCAGAAATACCAAGAATTTTACAACACAGTTTCCAAAGATCTCATGTGTATGAAGTAGGGAGAACAGCTGAAAAGATTCAATACAACTTCTTTTATGTTATTTGAAATGCAGTCCTATGATTGGCAAATAAGCAGATCAAGAAGAAAACCAGGGTGAGAAATTTAAAAATCACACAACACCAGGTTATAGTCTAACAAGTTAAATTGGAAGCACACTAGCTTTTGGAGTGTCGCTCCTTCATCAGGTGGTAGTGGAGGGCTCAGTTCTAACACACAGAATTTAGAGCAAAAATTTACAGTGTGATGTAACTGAAATTATACATTGAAAAATTGATTGTCTCTTAAGCCTTTCATCTGTTAGAATATCATGATAGTTTCACTTCTTTCACGTGTAAATCACAAAGCCTTTTTTAAAAAAAGTTGTATTCTCAGCTTAGCTGTTAACAATGGTGATAGCTAGACAATATGTTGAAGGTGTTAGTCCCCTGGGTTCTCTGTCTATGCCATGATATTTAGATTGATTCTAATCTAAAAAGTGAGATAACAGAGTTTTACATGAATGCATGCAGTTTTTGAGCAAAGTGCAATGTAACCCTGCAAGTACAAATTCATCCCACAAAATATGTGGACATGCGGGTCTTCGTCTGTCTGTATGTTGTGTCGAGAATTTACCTGGGCACCCTGACCTTAAATTTACCTGGATTCACCAACACATTCCACCCTGACCTTAAATTTACCTGGACCATCCCCTTCCCTTCCTGGATCTCTCCATCTCCATTAATGCTGACCGACTTGACATTGACATTTTTTACAAACCCACCGACTCCCACAGCTACCTGGATTACACCTTTTCCCACTCTACCTCTTGCAAAAATGCCATCCCGTATTCCCAATTCCTCCGCCTCTGCCGTATCTGCTCCCAGGAGGACCAGTTCCACCACAGAACACAGCAGATGGCCTCCTTCTTTAGAGACTGCAATTTCCCTTCCCAAGTGGTTAAAGATGCCCTCCAACGAATCTTGTCCACATCCCGCACCTCCGCCCTCAGACCCTACCCCTCCAACTGTAACAAGGACAGAATGCCCCTGGTGCTCACCTTCCACCCTACAGACTTCGCATAAACCAAATCATCCGCCGACATTTCCGCCACCTCCAAAAAGATCCCACCACCAGGGATATATTTCCCTCCCCACCCCTTTCCACCTTCCGCAAAGACCGTTCCCTGCGTGACTACCTGGTCAGGTCCATGTCCCCCTACAACCCACCCTCCCATCCTGGCACTTTTCCCTACCACCGCAGGAACTGTAAAACCTGCGCCCACACCTCTTCCCTCACCTCTATCCAAGGCCCTAAAGGAGCCTTCCACATCCATCAAAGTTTTACCTGCACATCCACTAATATCATTTAATGTATCCGTTGCTCCCGATGCGGTCTCCTCTACATTTGGGAGACTGGGCACCTCCTAGCAGAGCACTTTAGGGAACATCTCCGGGACACCCGCACCAATCAACCACACTGCCCCGTGGCCCAACATTTCAACTCCCCCTCCCACTCTGCTGAGGACATGGAGGTCCTGGGCCTCCTTCACCGCTGCTCCCTCACCACCAGACGCCTAGAGGAAGAACGCCTCATCTTCTGCCTCGGAACACTTCAACCCCAGGGCATCAATGTGGACTTCAACAGTTTCTTCATTTCCCCTTCCCCCACCTCACCCTAGTCCCAAACTTCCAGCTCAGCACTGTCCCCATGACTTGTCCGGACTTGTCCTACCTGCCTATCTCCTTTTCCACCTATCCACTCCACCCTCTCCTCCCTGACCTATCACCTTCATCCCCTCCCCCACTCACCCATTGTACTCTATGCTACTTTCTCCCCACCCCCATCCTCCTCGAGCTTATCTCTCCACGCTTCAGGCTCACTGCCTTTATTCCTGATAAAGGGCTTTTGCCCGAAACATCGATTTCGCTGCTCCTTGGATGCTGCCTGAACTGCTGTGCTCTTCCAGCACAACTAATCCAGAGTATGTTGTGTCTGTCTGGGTTGGGGTTGAGAGTGTGAGAAAGCGTATGTGTGTGTGTAGTGAGTGCAGAATGTCTTAAGTCTGTGAGGGGGTGCATGTGTAAGTATGGGAGTGTGTGTGTCTGTAAGGGTGTGTGTGCGTGTCTGTGTGCGCATCTGTGTATAGGAGTGCCTGTGTGTGTGAGTGTAGGAGTGTCTTTGTGTGTGTATAGTGCAATGGTGGTCATCTGTAATGTGACATGAACCCAAGGTCCCGGTTGAGGCCCTCCCTATGGGTACCAAACTTAGCTATCAGCCTCTGCTCGGCCACTTTTCGCTGCTGCCTGTCATGAAGTCCACCTTGGAGGACGGTCACCTGAAGGCCTGAGGTTGAATGCCCTGTGTCACTGAAGTTTTCCCCAACTGGGAGGGAACACTCCTGTCTGTTGATTGTTGTGTGGTGCCCATTCATCCATTGTCATAGCCTTGGATTGCTTTCCCTCATGTACCATGCCTCCGGGCATCCTTGCTTGCAACGTATAAGATAGACAACGTTGACTGAGTCACATAAATATTTGCCATGTACAAGGTGGGAGGTGTCCCCATGCGTAATGGTGGCATTTATGTCTATACTCTGACATGTCTTGCAGAACCTACAGTGACAAGGTTGTGTGGAGTTGTCCTGAAAGCCGGGCAGCTTGCTATGAACAACAATCTGTTTGAGGTTTGGCAGTTGTTTAAAGGCAAGTAGTGGAGGTGTGGGGAAGGTCTTGGTGACGTGCTAATCCTCATTGATAGTGTGTTGCAGGTCACGAAGAACATGGCATAGTTTGGGAAATACTGAACACCGAAAGGTACCCTGTCGGTTGCAGCACGTGTCTGTCTCCTGAGGAGGTCATTACGGTTCCTTGCTGTGGCACATCGGAACTGGCGGTCGATGAGTTGGGCATCGTACCCCATTCTTGTGAGGGCATCCCTGAGTACTTCCAGTTGTCCGTCATGTTCGTCCTCATCTGAGCAGATCTGGTGTACATGTAGGGTTTGTCCATAGGAGATGGCTTTTAATATGTTTTGGGTGGAAGCTGGAGAAGTGCAGCATTGTGAGGTTGTCTGTGGGTTTACGGTAGAGTGTGGTGCTGAGGTGCTCATCCTCGATGGAGATGCATGTGTCCAAGAATGAGACAGATAGTCGAGAGTAGTCCATGGTGAGTTTGATGGTGGGATGTAACTTGTTGATGTCACTGTGTAGTTTTATCAGTGACTCCTCGCAATGGGTCCAGAGGAAGAAAATGTCGTCAATGTACCTGGTGTATAATGTTGGTTGGGGATCCTGCATAGAGAAGAAGTCTTGTTCGAACCCGTGCATAAAAATGTTGGCATATTGGGGTGCAAATTTGGTCCCCATGGCTGTTCCATGTGTCTGGATGAAGAATTGGTTGTCAAAGGTGAAGACGTTGTGATCAAGGATAAAGTGGATGAGTTGTAGGATGGTGTTTGGAGATTGCCAGTTGTTGGTGTTGAATACTGAGTCTGTTACCACGATGCCATCGTTGTGGGGGATGCTGGTGTAGAGTGCGGAAACGTTCATTGTGACGAGGAATGTTCCCGGTTTGACTGGTCTGTAGGTGTTGAGTTTCTGTAAGAAATCTGTAGTGTCACGACAGAAGCTGGAGATCCCCTGTACAATAGGTTTCAAGATGCCTTCCACATAGCCAGAGAGATTCTCACATAGGATCCCATTGCCCGACATGAAGGGATGTCTTGGTGTGTTGGCGTTGTGGACCTTTGGAAGGCAGTAGAAGTCGCCTACACGAGACGTATGTGCGATGAGGGCGCGAAGGGAACTCTGAAGGGCTGGATCCAAAGTTCGGATCAGTGTGTTTAATTCACGGGTATGTTCTTTGGTTGGATCAGCTGGTAGTTTCCTGTAGTGTTCCTGGTTGTTCAGTTGTCGGTACACTTGCAGTAATCTGTTCTATTCTGAATGACAATGGCTCCTCCTTTATCAGCTGGCTTGATGACAATGTTGTGATTGGTTTTGAGAGCCTGGATGGCATTGCATTGTGAACGGGTGATGTTTTGCTCTACCTTGTGGGTACGGCTGATGAATCTGGCATTTATATATTTCCTGATGGTTTGAGCATACATGTCAAGCCCAGGGCAGCGGCCCTCCGGTGGGGTCCAAGTTGACACCTTCTTTGGTCTCTCCTCTACAGATGCCTGTGATGACTATTCCAGTTCATTAGTGGACTCTTTGGGATCACTGCTGGCACCTTGAAACAATTCCCGGAATCTCATTCGTCTGATGAACTCCTCCGTGTCTGTTGCCAGAACCAATAGGTCCATTTTGGCGGTGAGAAATCTCCATCAAGGATGGGCACCTCAGCACCACACTCTACCGCAAACCCACAGACAACCTCACAACGCTGCACTTCTCCAGCTTCCACCCAAAACATTTTAAAACAGCCATCCCTTATGGACAAGCCCTACGTATACACCGGATCTGCTCAGATGAGGAGGAACGTGACGGATACCTGGAAGTACTCACGGATGCCCTCACAAGAACGGGGTACGATGCCCAACTCATCGACCATCAGTTCCGATGTGCCACAGCAAGGAACCGTAATGACCTCCTTAGGAGACAGACACGTGCTGCAACCGACAGGGTACCCTTCGTTGTTCAGTATTTCCCAGGAGCTGAAAAGCTATGCCATGTTCTTCGTGACCTGCAACACATTATCAATGAGGATGAGCACCTCACCAAGACCTTCCCCACACCTCCACTACTTGCCTTTAAACAACTGCCAAACCTCAAACAGATCGTTGTTCATAGCAAGCTGCCCAGCTCGCAGGACAACTCCATACAACCCTGTCACGGTAGGCGCTGCAAGACGTGTCAGAGTGTGGACATAGATACCACCATTATGCGTGGGGACACTTCCCACCTTGTACACGGCAGATACTCATGTGACTCAGCCAACGTTGTCTATCTTATACGTTGCCCTGAGGCATGGTACATTGGGGAAACCGAGCAAAGGCGTCGACAACGGATGAATGGGCACCGCGCAACAATCGACAGACAGGAGTGTTCCCTCCCAGTTGGGGAACACTTCAGTGGTCCAGGACATTCGACTTCGGACCTTCGGGTGACCATCCTCCAAGGCGGACTTCGGGTCAGGCAGCAGTGAAAAGTGGCCAAGCAGAGGACGATAGCTAGTTGGCTACCCATAGGGAGGGCCTCAACTGGGACCTTGGGTTCATGTCACATTACAGGTGACCACCATTGCACTATACACACACAAAAATAGTCCTACACACACACATAGACTCTCCTATACACACATACACACAGACACACATATACACAGACGTGTACACAGACACACACACGCACCCTTACAGACACACACACTCCCACACTCACACATGCACCCCCTCACAGACTTAAGACACTCTGCACTCACTACACACACACATACGCTTTCTCACACTCATAACCCCCAACCCGGACAGACACAACATACAGACAGACAAAGACTCACATGTACACATATCTTGTGGGGTGAATTTGTACTTGCAGGGTTACATTATACTTTGCTTAAAAACTGCATGCATTCATGTAAAACTCCGTTATCTCACTTTTTGGATTAGAATCAATCTAAACATCATGGCACAGACAGAGAACACAGTTGGTTGACACCTTCAACATATTCTGGATTAGTGGTGCTGGAAGAGCACAGCAGTTCAGTCAGCATTCAACATATTGTCTAGCTATCACCATTGTTAACAGTTAACCTGAGAATGCAACTTTTTTAAAAAAAAGTTCTATGATTTGCACATGAAAGAAGTGAAACTATCATGATATTCTAACAGATGAAAGGCTTACAGACAATCAATTTTTCAATGTATAATTTCAGTTACATCACACTGCAAATTTTTGCTGTAAACTCTGTGTGTTAGGATTGAGCCCTCCACTGCCACCTGATGAAGGAGCGACGCTCCGAAAGCTAGTGTGCTTCTACTTAAGCCTGTTGGACTATAACCTGGTGTTGTGTGATTTTTAACTTTATACACCCCAGTCCAACACCGGCATCTCCAAAGGGTGAGAAATGAATTTGACCCTTGCTGCTTTCAAAAATACTCAAACAATGTGACGTGTCCATCACGGGCAGAAAAGTGGCTGAATTGTCAGAAATGATTTAAATAATATAGAAAAGGCTTCAGTTTTGGTGAAGAAGACCAATGAAGATCAGATCTGCACCCTGATGTATGTAGTAGGTAGCATCATGGAGGATGTTCTAAGATAGAGGCAAACAAACAGACAGCTGCATGTGGGATAGAATCACAACTTTTAGTGTTTGGTAACACAATATTATTGAATACACAATTTAATTGAAAGAACAAATGCGTAGAAAAGGCAGACACATCACATAGTGACCTTTACTGTTGGCAGGCAATTATGATTATGGAATATTAACAGACAATGCTTTTGAGGAAATTCTTTCAGACCTCCTAGGGTCTAGGAAATATGTAACTGTGACTAAAATGGAGCAAACGACTAGAAATAGACTGATGTCAAAAATAAAACTGAGTCTTTATGAGGGAAGAGGGAGTAATCTCAATGAAAAAGGGAAGGATTGAAGCATTCACTATATATCAGCTGCAAAAGCACATCAGCACTGAAGCCACAGAAATATGAACTACACCAGATGTCATTTTGCAATGTACCTCCTGAGGCAGGATGATATTTTCGATATGAGGAGCATCCTCCCAAAACCACAGAGCACCATAATTGCAATAGAGTTGGTCATTTCAAATCAATATGTCATTTAAAAAAAAAATTATCCATCTAACAGAGGGAGAAACACTTAAAAAAGAGCCGCATTTAAGAAATTTAAAAATGACACAACATAGAAATTACTTTCCTTGGGCAATCAAGGAATTGAAAAGCAAATATTGGAGTGTTAACATAGATGTCAATTCATAACCTGGCAATTTTAAAATTGACATAAGAACAGGGTCTCAATATCTTCTGATAATGTAGAGTGGCTCAATCAAGTTGTACTACAACCATCACCAATTTAAGTCCAAGGCTCAGGAGAGATTAAGTTTTAAGTAAAACATCTGACAACAGGACTAAATACAAAGACAGAGACATTTTTGAAACTTTATGCAACATCTAGAATCAAATAAACAATCCAGAAATAAATTCAGAACCAAATTCCTGAAGTATTTTAGAAGCTTGAGAAAGTAGAAACCAATATACCACACTGACTGTAAAAGGTATGCCTTTGAAGATATAGTTGCACAAAAAGAATCGTGAGGGCATCCAGAGTGAAGGAAAATATTAGAAAACATCATTGAGCGACATAAACTTGTGGAAGAACAAACACAAAAATAATAATCTCCTGAGGTTAGTAACATTGGAGTGTTTCACACAGTAAATAAGATGGAAAGCTGCGATTATAATGGTTTGAGTGAAATGTCTTCCACTGCTGTAAAAGTAAATCGAGTTCAAATTCCAAGCTGCAACAAAATTCAAAAGAAATACAGCCAAAGAGGCAACAAATAAACTGCTACCACTACTTGAGAAGATGTATAGTGGAAGACAGACATTGGAAACATTTGCAGGTGGCAGCACAGTCAGTAACGATTTACACCAAACTCAAGTCTGAAATTAGGTGTTGAGGTGATGAAGGGATAAGTTCAAGTGAAGAAGCTGACTTCTCCATCTCCTAAAGAAGAAATTCCAAAAACCAAGCCATATACAATACCACACAAGAATGGTGTTCAGTTTAACACAAAATAAGCAAAATGCTTTCAACAAGTAAATTGTTTACAAAGAAGAAAATGAATCATGTAGTTGTGAAGATATCACTTATGCCAAACAAACCTGTAAAAGCAAGAAAATGGCAAAGATTCAAACCATGACCTCAATTGTCTCAAGTGGCCATCTGTCTGTGTCCAAGTCCCTAGACGAATACGAAGGGCTGCCTTTGACCCACTGAGCTGGGAACCCCTGCCTGAAGACTGTCTCCCTTAACATGGCCAATTGGTTGAAGTGTATGCAATGTATTTGCCGAGTGCATTGCTAACGTAATGGAAATGTGACATTGATGTAGCATGGGGCCTTTCAGCAAGATGTCAGCATCAATGACAAGTTTCCTGGCTTTTCATCAGCACTAAAAAGCAAGACAAGAGAAAAATACTATGAGTCTGCTAGTTCTAGTTGAAGGGGAAAGGCACAAAAAAGCAAAGGAGGGAGAGGCAGAGATGAGCTAAATATCCAAATTGGCTCAACTCTGAGTGCTAAGAGAGCAAGTGAGGATCCCTGATCTTGTCTGGTTTAATCCATGAGATGATTTCCTTTCTCTGTCAGCAATACTGCAATGAAAAGTGTCAGTGCACTCCAAAATGCAGCACTGAAGTGCAGAATCACATTGTAAGCGGATCAGAGATATGCAATGAGGATGCAATGGGGCTGGTATGATTGGAATGCCAAGATTCATGGATGTGGGTTGCTGTCCTTGGGGTTTGCCCTGAGATATTGGCGCATGGTGTCCAAGTAAGGAGTAAGTTGTGAGCTGGAATTTTCATGTACCTGCTCTGACTTTCAATTTGGGCATCTTTGACATCTAATTTCTATCTGGTGGATGCGTAAACAGGAAACTGCAAATCAATGAAGTGATCATTTATTCAGATTCATTCAGATCAATAACTCATCATTCAATGAAGTGAGGTTAAATAATAATGTGGGTAATAACAAATGATAATCCATGCAAACAGCTACCCATGAGGGAGAACTTAGTTTCGCCACTCAAAACTTGCTTGGAAAATGTGACTTTCTCCCCTCAATGTCAAGAAACATCTCATTCTGTTTTCCCAATGTTCCTGCCATGGACACCATCCTTCAGGGGGTTGGGAAGGTTCAGTCCAATGTCTCTGGGAGTACGTTTGTGAAATTGAAGAATGCAGATCTTCAACAACTCAAAGAGAACTTCATATGAGATTGTTGATGATAAAGGTTTTGATAGAAGGAGCATTAGATTACTTGCAGTGTGGAAACAGGCCTTTTGGCCCAACAAGTCCACATTGACCCTCTGAAGAGCAACCCACCCAGATCCATTCCCCTACACCTAACACTACGGGCAATTTAGCATGGCCAATTCACCTAACCTGCACATTTTTGGACTGTGGGAGGAAAGCGGAGCAAACCCACGCAGACATGGGAGAATGCGCAAACTTCACACAGACAGTTGCCTGAGGTGGGAATTGAACTCGGGTCTCTGGAGCTGTGAGCCACTGTGCTGCCCCAGGTAGTCCCTTCAGAAATGTGGAGTGAAGTATAGGAGGATGCGTTGATACAGTACTATATAAAGATAAACACTTGGGTTAAGACTATGTATAAAGAAAGCTTTCTAAATAATTAAGTCATGATCCTATAATGTTTTAGGGGTTCTGAAGAGAGGAGCTAACAACTTACACCTTGTGCTTCATTAGAATGTACATAGTTAGTCTAATGTAAATTTAAAAAATGAACTATCCTAAAATTTAAATCCCTTTCATACACTAGCATACCCTATATTGTCTAAGACATCACATGATGACAACAGCCAGACATGTTATTTGCAAAATGCTGGAATCTTCTATTAGAAGATAGAAGATAGCACTTAGAAAAAGCCAATATGGTTTTACAAAGGGGGAATCATGTCTGACAAACTGGTTAAGAGTTTTTTGAGCATGTTAATATAAGGCTTGAATCAAGAGTAGATATTATTGGATAATACACCTGGATTTCCAAAAGGCAATGCTGCACTAAAGATTAACACACAAGGCTAGTTTTCATGGAATTAGCCAGAATACATTACAATGAATAGAGGATTGATTATTGGACACAACATTAAGACGAGGGATAAATGGACCATTTTCAAGTTGGCAGTCTGTGATTAGTGGGCTGCCATGATGATCAGTGGTTGGGCTCCAGCTATTTCTTATCTACATTCATGACTTAGACAAAGAGACTAAGAATAACATAACTGATTTTGCTGATGATACAAAGCTAGGTGAGTATATATTCTGTGAAGACACAAAGAGGGTTAAGTGAGTAGGCAACATGGTAGCAGATGGAATATATTGTGGAGAAGCATGAGGTTATTCACATTAGTTATAAGAATGCAGAAGAAGAATATTCATCAAAATGGAATCAAAGGATTTGGGGAATCAGGTAGAAAATTGAAGTTGAGGCAGCTATTATTGTACTGTGTAACTCGAGAGGTTATACAGTCTCTCCTGTACCTATTTCTTATACTTCAAGCTGCAGTCACCATATTGAGCAGCAAATTTTGCACACAGCAAACTTTACAAACACCAAAATGCTAACGTCCAAATAGTCTGTTTTTATGATGTAACTGATGGATAAATATTGGCAAGAATCTCATGTATAGTTTCTTTACTCTTATTCTAAATTGTGCCATAGAATCTTTTACATATATCTGAGTAGGTAGCAGAAGTTCAATGTCTTATCAAAGGTTACACCTCCATTGATGCAGCTAGTCTCAAGGACAGCACTGGAATGCCAGATTTGACTTTTGTGTTTGAGTCTTGGTGAGAGATTTCAACCCAAAGTCAAACATATGGCTAGAATGCTATGAAGTGAGCCCAATCAAGGGATTTGGGAATCAGGTAGGAAACTGAAGTTGAGGTAGCTATTATTTACTGAATAAGTCGAGAGGTCATACAGTCTCTCCTGTACCTATTTCTTTTACTTCAAGCTGCAGTCACCATATCCAGCAAATAAACAAATTATGCATGTAAAAGTCAGGAAGAGCATAGTGAACTCTGTTTTTATATTTCAGGCAAAGTATTAAACATGACACACACCAAATTAGAAATCTGTAACATATCTATTAATATTGCAGAACATTTGACAGATGATTAATATTTAGGAAAGATATGTTAAAGGTGGCTGTTGCATTTCCTCACATTCATATTACCAAATGTTTTGTTGTTCGTGGGTATGTGAGAAGTGACATCATCACAAGTGGCTTTGATCACGAGTCATACAGCTACTCATTTCTATCTTATGCTTAGTTTGCAGTACAAGTTAAAAGAAAACTTTTCTTCATAGTGATTCACTCAATTTGTGGCTATGCAACTAATTCATTAATTTGAGAAATTTAAGCAATTAGCAATCACCAACATATAAAATGTATGTTAAAAAAACTGTGTAATTTGTATAATTCTCTCTTCATGGCACTTCGAGTCATAGAGATGTACAGCATGGAAACAGACCCTTCAGCTCAACTCGTCTCCATGCCAACCAGATATCCCAACCCAATCTAATCCCACCTGCCAGCACCCGACACATATCCCTCCAAACCTTTCCTATTCATATACCCATCCAAATGCCTTTTAAATGTTATAATTGTACCAGCCTCCACAACTTCTCATGGCAGCTCATTTCATACATGTATCACCCTCTGTGTGAAAATGTTGCCCTTTAGGTCTCTTCTATACCTTTCCCCTCTTACCCTAAATCTATGCCTTCTAGTTCTGGACTCACCCCACCACCCCAGGAAAAGACTTTGTCTATTTATCCTATCTATGCCCTTCATGATTTTGTAAACCCCTATAAGGTCACCCCTCAGCATCCGATGGTCCAGGGAAAACAGCCCCAGCCTGTTCAGCCTCTCCCTATAGCACAAATTATCCAACCCTGGCAACATCCTTGTAAATCTTTTCTGAACCCTTTCAAATTTCACAACATCTTTCTGATAGGAAGGAGACTAGAATTGCACACAATATTCCAACAGTGGCTGAACCAATGTCCTGTATAGTCACAACATGATCTCCCAACTCCTGTACTCAATACTCTGACCAATAAAGAAAAGCATACTAAACACCTTTTTCACTATCCTATCTACTGGAGACTCTACTTTCAAGGAGCTATGAACTTGCACTCTAAGGTCTCTTTGTTCAGCAACACTCCCTGGGACCTTAGCATTAAGTGTATAAGTCCTGCTAAGATTTGCTTTCCCAAAATGCAGCACCTCACATTTATCTAAATTAAACTCCATCTGCCACGTCTCAGCCCATTGGCCCATCTGATCATGATTCAGTTGTAATCTGAGGTAACCTTCTTCGCTGTCCAATACACCTCCAATTTTGGTGTCAACTGCAAACTTACTAACTATACCTGTTATGCTCATATCCAAATCATTTATATAAATGACAAAAAGTAGTGGAGCCAGTACTGATCCTTGTGGCACTCTACTGGTCACAGGCTTCTAGTCTGAAAAACAATCCTCCACCACCACCCTCTGTCTTCTACCTTTGAGCCAGTTCTGTATCGAAATGGCTGGCTCTCCCTGTATTTCATGAGATCTAATCTTGCTAACCAGACTTTGCCACACAAAAACCTTATTAGATTCATGGCATTAAAAAAACTTTGAATTGCTTTTGACTTTAATCTACATTATTATATATATGATAACATGACCGAAAAATATTCATTTAGCTTTTAAAGTTAGCCCAATGTCCACAAATGAAATCTATGGTATATTGAAATAACACTTTTTTTTTGTATTCATTTATACCTTGATGATTGAAATCCAACTAAGCCATCAAACCTTGAGCTGAAGTCACATAACAACAGGACCAAGATTTGAAAAATTAAGGACTTTGCCATGCATGCTGCACAAAGTATAGGCAAAAAGTGCCAATTTAGACAATATTCACAATGTTTTGCAACCTTGGAATATTGACACTGCATAGGTCTTACTGTTGGTCAACACAATTGGGTAAGCAATTTCCATTGCAATGTATTCCTGTTAATTTGACTTTCCTCAATCCCTGTTCTGCTCTTCTGGTGCCTTCCCTCCATTATAAAACAATTTTGCTGCTGAACAAGCAACAATTATATTTGTTTAGCACTTAACATATTTTATATTCTGCCTTTTCTTGCCTTATCTTTCCTCCATGCACTACCTTTCTTTCTTCCTTGGCAGGTCAGAGTAGCACAGGCGCTGTGAAGTCAGGAATCTATGACTGTCTGATTCAGTGCGTTCTCAGCTTTGGAAATATCAAATATTCTCCATGATAAACTGGCAAATTGTTTATTTGCAATTGGTGGGAATATTGGTGGGTGGCATGGTGGCACAGTGGTTAGCACTGCTGCCTCACAGGCGCCAGAGTCCTGGGTTCAATTCCCGTCTCAGGCGACTGACTGTGTAAAGTTTGCACATTCTCCCCATATCTGCGTGGGTTTCCTCCAGGTGCTCCGGTTTCCTCCCACAGTCCAAAGATGTGTGGGTCAGGTGAATTGGCCATGCTAAATTGCCCATAGTGTTAGGTAAGGGGTAAATGTAGGGGTATGGTGGGTTGCGCTTCGGTGGGTCGGTGTGGACTTGTTGGGCCGAAGGGCCTGTTTCCACACTGTAAGTAATCTATTCTAATCTAATCTTTCCTTTCTCTCTTCTGCTTATGAGTTTGAAGATAACCATGTTGGTATTTCATGGTGGAACTGGTGTCAAGGTTGATATTCCTGCACCTACTTCTCATGTGCTTATAACAACAATAATGTGAATAAACCTTATTCTCAGTGAGGACAGCGAAGTTTCAGTTAGAGACAATCTGTGACTTGATTCATTGGAACAAGGTACGAAAAAAGTATGTGACCAGACATTGCAGGTTAAAATACATTTAAAAAAAAAGTACATGGCCAACTCCATGCTTCAAGCACTGTGACGGCAGGAGCTATGTTTGTTGCAGACTGTGTGCCTTGTCATTGCCGTGAGCTTAGCTTCCACTTTATTGGATAGTCTGTGCCTTTGGATAATTTTTCAGCTCGCCTGACATATAGTACCCGAAGCAAATGAGCATGTTATTTGGTACCAACAGCTTTTTAAAATGGTTGTTGGCTACCTTAAAGCTGTACTGCTACTGAGGGACAGAAATACCCAAAGCAGGGTTACCACTGAACAGAAAATTAATTGGACCAACCATCAATGCCATGCTACAAGAACACGCAGGAGACTGAGGATTCTGTTGACACCCCAAGGGCTTTTAACCAATTTCAAGCCATAAGTCAGAGGTAGCCTGCTTACTCTCTATTGTCTGGATGAATTCAGATCCAAGAAAGCACAAGAAACTGACAATACACCAAAAATGTGACACCATACAAAAGGTTTGAGACCAAAGCTGTGATCTTAAGCAGGCAGATACTTGAAAACACTATCACCTATAATTTCCCTTCCAGTTCCCACAACATCCTAACTTGGGAGAATATTGTTGGTTCACAGTCATTGGGTCAAAATTCAGAAACTACTTCCCTAACAACACTAGGGGAGTGCAGAATGTTAAGTAACATTCAAGGACCGCGGATTGGGCAATGCATTCTAACATTGCTCATATCCTGTCAGTAAACAAAAGAGTGGCTTAATTTGGAGAATTTGGTCATGTTGTGTGCAATGAAGAATGTAAGAGACAGTGAAAAGCAGTGGTGTGGTGAACAATTGTTATTGTATGTTGAGATCTCTGGAGAAATCAAGAACTTGATTTGCCCTGACTCTATTTGATAGGTGATTGAAAAACTTCCTCCACTGGATCTGGGTGGTGAGGGGGAGGTTCCTGGAGCTGAGTAGTTGAGCACTCTCTTATGTATGGTAAGCTTAATAGCTCAGGCTCTTCCTTGCATTTTTAGGAAGAAAACATCCACTCTTACTCTGATCTCCTCTGAAAGAACCTCCAAAGAAGCCTTGGTGAAACTAATACTTTGCTTACAACACATACTGCCTTGATTTCTAGATGATTGGGAATCTTGCAGAAAGATATCAAACCTAACATTAAGAAATCTATTCCTTTTTAACTAATCCTCTGACTGACTTGCCAGAAACAGGGCTCTTGACTGAAAGGGTTTGTCATTGATTCAGTGAGAACCCCATTCAGTGAGAGTATAATGAGGTTTGAATGTTAAAATAACTGTTTGTTTATTGATGCACAAGTTGGGTTTTGAATTGACTTGAAGGACCTCAGCCCCTCTGTGGGACATGGAATAAGTGTGTGGGACAGGAAGCTTGCCCATCCTATCACAGTGTTTATAGTCAACCCTTGCAAGACTTTCACTGTGGGGGTTTTGGATGCCCTCCACAACACAGGAACAGATTTAATGACAGGACTAAAAGTGAAGAAATATCCTGGAAGTTAAATTGTAGGAATTTTGTGGACATTTGGGGTGAAAGTAGAGGCAAAGGAATGTTGAGGCAGGTCAATGAGGGAGAGGTGAGAAGCAAAGAGAATGATTCAATAGAAGGGCTAACTTTTGAGCAGACATCTGTTTTGTTAAGTGAATGCCCGATGAAATTATCAATGCATTTTTATTGTCAACAGTTGAGCCTCAGATCTGCTGTTCATTGGAACTCTTTAAAGTACATGATGATTGAGCTGGCCCATTCAAGGCATTCACTCTGGGACCTTTCCACCTTGGCTCCGGCTTAAGGTCTACTGACCAAGATGGCATCCTTGCATCAGGCACAATGGTGGGCCTTCCATTGAGAAAGTCCTGTTTCCCAACAGACAGGTGACGAAGGTGAGATTGTGACACAAGACAATTTCTGCCTCATGATTCCTACATCTGAAAGTAAAATCTGGCCAGTCTTGTGAAATTCTAATTCATTCTAAATCCACCCCCATGCAGAGTTATAATTAAGACAAAAAATCAATGGCTGTACAGTCGCCTTGAGATAAAATCTGGTCTGTGAACTGGTCCAGATATTTGCGGGTATTAAGAGAATGAAACGTATTAAATCTTGGATACCATTTTAAATTGTAAGAGGAAGGCACATGATTGCATCATCAAACTGATAAATGAAAAACTTAACACAATGGGGCAAAGGTTTCAGATAGAACAGTGCAAGTGAAAAACTTCAAATTATCTTTGAGATAATTCAATGCAATGCTATACTGGCATAATGCAAAATCTTTCTAAATAGATGGAATCAAATAGATATCATGACCTTGTTCATCTGAAATGATTTTGTGATTTGTAAGACTTGGTTATGATATTAACTTTCTATTCAACAAAGTTCATTCTGGAAGAAGATGCAATCAAAGTGAAGGGCAACACTGTAAATCTCTGGATTGTATGTACCTTAATTTTGTTTTGTTCTACTCACCCTAAGTCTTCGTCCAAATATTGTGATCTGTCCCCTTGTTTGTTCTTTCCGCTGTCGCCATTCCACCAAGTTTAAACCATTCTCAATGGGTAGGGTAACATTGCGCTTTCCAACTGTAGGATTTACAGTGCCACCTAAGAGATGTGGCTCCGTTTGCAAGGCAACTTCCATACCATTAGCTAGCATGAGTCTCAGTGAGCCATCGGCACCAATATGATATCCATTTCTAACTTGATCTAAGAATACAAACATTTGATAATTCCCAATTATTACAAATTATGTGTGGGAAATGTGAATATCTGGATTACAAATCAGTTAGCCAGTCAATACAAACATTGCTATTGATTACTTGAGCAAAGAATGAATGAAAGATTGGTGAACTTTGTGGACTTGGGTGGATACAAGTTCAAATTTACACATCGCCAGTTTTTAATCTAAGCTTTGGTGCTGCAGAAAAGTGTCAAACGTTGCACATGAATAAACAGCATTGTTTATGGCGTGAAAGATGATTGCCAACTTGTCCCTTTCAGATCTGTTTGGTTCAATAGTCAGTGAGGAAAGGTAGCATGAAAATATAAAGGAGGAATGTACTGTCAAAAGTTGAAGAACAGACACAATCATTCCCAAATTGTAGGTAGTTCTCTCACTCCACACATCTTGAGGTAGGAAACTGGTGATAACAGCAAGAAAATGTGTTACCCAGCTATGATCATATTGAATGGTGGTGCAGGCTCGTGCACCTATTGTCTATTGCTGTCTTAAGTCTCTACTTGATTCCTATTTTGTCTAATAAGGAGAAGTAACTCCATCCAAGCAGTTACAAGGAAAATAATAGAATGGCAATGAGACCAGTGTGGGCCTTCCGAAGCGTAATATTCCTCTTTTAGATCCTGTATGAAAGCTTAGGAATCCAATGCTAAATACATGGAGATTGGTTTACAAGGTCAGTGTTACTTGTGTATTAAAGCCTGAAAATCAAACTCTTCCCACTACAGCTAGAAACAGGTCGGGTACAGTACTGCCAGATGTACAGCACATTCTTGAAGGATCTTGCCACTTAGTGTTGAATTAGCAACAATTGTGGCCTCGAGGGAACCGGATTGAGGCTGGCCAAAATGGTTTCCTTCAGGACCTGTATAATTTGGCCTTGATTTGAATTCTTGAAGAATAAAAGCTGCTGTTTAACTTACTACACCATCCAACTCACATTATTTGGATAAAAACACAAGTGATTCTTCAATGTATTACTTCCAGCTCTCATTTCTACATTAAAATGGACTTAGCTTTTTGCTGTGTTATTTAACAATAATCATCCTAGTATAGTATTAGAAAGGGTAAGATTAGATTAGCTGCTTGCCATACACCCTGCCTGATTTGCTGTCTCATTGACTTTGATGAAATAGAGAGCAGCAGTATGTGTGAAATGGCCAGGCCTTCTGATATCTCCTGTTTATCATCTTTCACTGGAAGCTATAATAACTCTGTGGCCTTTGCAAGACTGCACATATTCCCTTACTCAAGTTTAGAATGTCATATATTGCGACAATTGTTTTTAGCCAAAGGAAAATGCTAAAACAATTCTAATAATATCAAAACAATGCATAATAACTAGTTGTCATGAGTGAGAACAAGAGAACAGTAAGAGAGAAAACATTGACAGTCTCCATAATGAGTGAATGAACTTACCTTGCACAAGTGTATAGAATGAGCCTGCAGCTGACAGGTTGGTTGTTATTGTAACATCATCCTTACTAGACGTTTCAACATGGACTTGAACTGAGTTATCAATTTCCCCGTGGAAACTATAGATGTGACCAGTGGGAAAAGTTGCATTGATCAGCCGGCCATAACTATCATACCTGGGTGGAAAATAATTATGTATATATTTATTCAGTTCGTTGACTGAAAAAGATGAATTTTTATACTACAGCCAACAATCTTTTCAATCTTGAATTTTGCTTATAGGATCTCGAATTTTCACTGGATGATTCTATTAAAACTCTTTCATTCGACATCAAAAGAATTGTGCAAGTGGGATTAATTTTTGCTGAGGCAGCAATCAGTAATTAAATATACATGGGCAGGATAATTTATATATGAGAGACTTAAAATCAATAAATCACAAAAATAAATCAACATTTAAAATCACTGAGCAGTAAAGGGCTTTCAAATGAAATGCTTCTGATATATTCACTGAATTAATGAAATGAGGACATTTTGTTTTTGATGGATGGAATGACTAACTGCGAACATAAGATTGAAATCATGCAATTAAAAGCTTGCTGGAAAACAGATAACCAATGAATATAATATCTAACGTTATTTTGATTATGTTTTCATTTCAAAATTATTTTTATTCTTAAGTATCAACAAAAAGCATTGTCAACTGAATAAAATTTCTTGATAATTTAATCCACTACCATTCATAAAACTCTGGTAATATAGACATACTTTTGCTTTCATCCATGTTGGCCTTAGGTTTTGCTCCCAGAAAGATCCTCCGTTTTAATGAAGATAATGCCAGAAAGAGGCTACAAATGCCATTAGCAACCTGCAGCGAGAGCCTGAGCTTCCAGTGGCATGGGTGCTGACACACATTGAAAAGACTGATCCTTTGTCTGTAAATCCTACAGGGGTCTCATCTTCTTCAAGTGGGATCTCTGTAGCTATTCCATTTGTGCTGCAGAATGCAATGCACCAGAGGAGAAGAAACTAGCCGTTTTTTGTGCTCTTGGCATTGTTACCCTTCACTAGCCTCAGATCTGAAAGCTGGAACTATATGAACTGTGGGGCAGATGATGAGGTCAGCAAGCAGCTGCCAAGCAGTGAAGCATTCTTTCAGAAGGAATGCAATGACCATCTGCCTTTCACCTGGACATGACTGAAGTTCTCCAGTTTCACTGATCAAACACTTGCCAGCCTACCAGTTTCACTGACAAAGCACTCTCGATTATTAATTCAGCTGGATAACCCTGACAAGTTGTTGACAGCCTGGGATATAAATACACTAGGTATTAAAGGCAAAAATCATTTGTTAAATCAGTAGTTAATAATCTATTGCTAATTACAATGACTTATTCAACAGATCCAAGATGTACTTGGCAGTCTCTTCAGGTGAAACCTGAATCGCATGTTGTGATTCTGTCCTGATACAACTTCCAAGGGATTAAACTCCCCAAACCTGTCTTAACTTTGCCTGTTATAATTTACCCTCCTGCTTCATCTAAGTGACGCATTGTTCAATTTGTGAGGCAGTAACAGGGCATTCTTTCATTCTTTTGAAATTATTTGTTTGCATTACTGAAATGTATTTTGTAATTATTATTTAAAGCCATGTTTGATCCACAGTGAAATATTTCGTCAATGAAGCCAACACATTTTCACTTCACTGATGTCAATTAGGGTCACATTGAATTAAATGTAAAATTCATTTATAAGTGCAGAAAATAAATGATGCTCAGCAATACAAACCAGTCATTGTTCAGCAAAGAGGTAAGCCTTAGTCTGGAGCAAAGTAGGGAAGAAGAAGCAAGAATTTGGGTTGTAAGTTTGCTCACTGAGTTGGTAGATATGTTCTCAGGTGTTTTGTCACCTTGCTAGGTAACATCATCAGTGAGCCTCCGATGAAGTGCTGGTGTTCTGTCCCACTTGCTATTTGTGTGTCTTGGTCTGTTTTAATTGGTGATATCACTTCTGTTTTTTTTTCTCTGACTGGTTGGTAAATGGGGTCCAATTCGACATGTTTGTTAATGGAGTTCCGGTTTGAATGCCAGGCCTCTAGGAATTCCCGTACATGTCTTTGTTTAGCTTGTCCCAGGATGGATGTATTGTCCCAGTTGAACTGGTGTCCCTCCTCTCTGTGTGTATGGATACTAGTGATAGTTGGTCCTGTCTTTTGCTGGCTTGTTGGTGCTCATGTATCCTGGTGGCTAGTTTCTTGCCTGTTTGTCCAATGTGATGATTGTTGCAGTCCTTGCATGGTAATTTGTATATGGCGTTCTTTCTGCTGGTTGTTGGTAAGGGGTCCTTTAAATTCATCAGGAGCTGTTTCACTGTAGTGGTGGGTTTGTGGGCAACCATGATGCCAAGGGGCTGGAGTCGTCTGGTTATCATCTCTGAGATGTCTTTAATGTAAGGCAGGGTGGCTAGAGTCTCTGGGCGTGATGTGTCTTCTGTTTAGGTCTGTTGTGTAGAAATCGGCGGACTGCGCTTATCGGGTACCCATTGTTTCTGACAATTTTGTATAATGTTTTTCCTTGGCTTCTCATAGTTCCTGGGTGCTGCATGTGTTGTGGACAAATGGACAGGAAACTAACCACCAGGATACATAAACATCAACTAGCCATCAAAAGACATGACCAACTGTCACTAGTATCCATACAGACAGACAAGTGGGACACCTATTTGACTGGGACAATACATCCATCCTGGGACAGGCTAAACAAAGCCACACAAAGGAACTCCTCGAGGCCTGGCATTCAAACCGTAACTCTATTAACAAACATATTGATTTGAACCCCATTTACCAAACTCTCAGAAAAAGAACTGAAAGTGATATCACATACCGTAACAGACCAAGACACGCAAGCGGGACAGAACACCAGTGCTTCCTCGGAAGCTCGCTGATGATGTTACCTAGCATGGTGATGAAATATCTGAGAACAAATCTAACAGCTCAGAGAGCAAACTTACCTGAGCTACAAATCTTCTTAAGCAAACAAGAATTCACTGAATTTTTAATCCTTTGTTGACAACATAATTTAACGACACTCAGATATTTCATAGTTTACTTAATTAGAAAACAAATCAACACATTATACCTCCTTATTTCAAGATTTTTTTTACCCTACCTTATAAGTTTAATAATAGAATCCCTATTTAGAATCTCTACAGTGTAGAAACTAGTCCTTCGGCCCAACAAGTCCTCTCAAGAGTAACCTACCCAGACCCATTCCCTCTGACCTATATTAATCTTGATCTAACCTACACATCCCTGAACACTATGGGCAATTTAGCATGGCAAATTCACGTAACCTGCACATCTTTGAATTGTGGGAGGAGACCAGAGCACCCGGAAGAAACCCACATAGACATGTGGAGAATGTGCAAACTCCACACAGACAGTCGCCTGAGGCTGGAATCGAACCCGGGTTCTTGGCGCTGAGCCACCATGCTAGTCAGGAGTTCCTGTTATTCTCAGTTGACTTGGACTTGGTGCTGTCCAAACAATTTTTAAAAACATTTTGTATTGAAATTTTGAGAGCAATATCAACTCATTAATCATTTGATTAACACAACTGAATTAAAAATTCAAAGTATGCTTGATCAGTCATCTTTAACAGATTTGACATTATATACTAGCTGCTTTTTCAGCTGTAATATTACTTAATGAAAACTATATATCTTAATTTTATAAGACCTTCAAACAAGTCTAAGAACTTCTTGTTTGAAGGGTTTAAAAAAAAAATAACTTTGTAGCTGTGGGCCAACTTCTGTGCACCTGCAGAAGTGGTTGGAACCACGCTAAGGACCTCACCATTGAAAACTTCCAATTAAAATTATGAATTGCTTTATTTCACGAAGGAAGGTTGCAATTAAAATTTGGTGAACGTTAAAATCTAATAACATCAGGTCCCTATAGATGGCTGAGAGAATGTTGCTTAATTCACGAATACACACTGGTAAGACATTCAGCAGAAATTCTGCCTATGAGCACCCATGGAAATCTCAAATGCCAACCAGCTGAAATTCAGATCTAGAAATCGCAGCATCAACCTAATACTGAGATAATGTGCCAGTGCTGAATCTTCCCTGGTTTAGTAATCTGCTGAGCAACACCAAGAATGGACTAAATAACAATCTGAGAGGTTTCCAATGGTATTGCTTGCTGTTAGATTTCTTTGTCATTACCAGAGGGATTGTTCCCACCTGTATGTATTCATTAGAGTAGTAAATCCCAGTGAAAGAAATGAAATTACAAATACACTCCTTTGCCACTTTCTGAAGGTAAACTGATGTCATTCAATCTGTGTGTATGTTGATTATTGACCCCAAAATCTACTTATATATTTGATATAAACAATATATAAATATTTACTCATAAAATGTGGTCCATCCATTTTCATTACTTTTAGTTGCCATGAGACCAGTATTGCCATGGTATGTCATCATAGCCAGTTCATGACCCTGGGTAGACACACTTTTCAAAGCACTGTTGGTTCCAATAGTCAACCAGTAAGGCGGTCCATCTTGCACATCAAGCCAGAGTGGCATTCCTGTGGCATCCCGTCGAATATATAAAAAGTTTCCATTATTGTCTTTGATTGTGCTAATGTCTCCATTCTCAGTATATGTGATATTGTAAAGATAGTCTCCAGTGATAAGGCTCTGGGTATACAGATGGCTACCATTCAGGGCAAATAAATACAATTCTTGATCAATGGTTGAAGCAACTTCATAGAGATTCTGAGAATTAAGAAAAGGTCTGTTTTTCCGAACAAATCTAATACGGATGTTCCCAAGATCAGCAATGTACAGGTCTCCCTCAGGGCATACTGCGAGTGATGAGGGGGCATTTAATCTGGCATCCTTTGCATATCCATCATCACCTGAGTAACATTCACAGTTCGCATCATTTTTACAGTCACAACCAGTTGGTGCTCCAGCGACGAGAGATATTTCACCATTTGTTGTGACTTGGCGCACACGGTTAATTTTCTTCTCATCTGTTTCTGCTATGTACAAGATCCCATTATGGGAAATAGAAATGGCACTAGCTGACTCCAGGGTTGAATGCACTGCCACCTTGCTAAGCAAGAAATGATCAATTCCAGGCACTTGACAGTGCATTGGGCGGCCAGCCACAATGCGCACTTGGTGATTTTCTGAAATCTGAAGTACCACATTGTTGTCCAACACATAAAGTGAATTATCCATGGGATTCACTGCCAGATCAGTGGGCCATTCCAGACGTACCTGAGGGCACAATGGTACAAAATCAATAGTAGTTATTAATATTTGATTTAAGTCTGAGAAACAATAGTAAAACATGCTGTGATGCTGCTGAAATTTCTCATTCTTTCTCCTTTCAATGATACGTGACTACCCAATTTGTTTTGTAGGATCCTTTTGAATACTTAACTTTTCAAGCATTGACTTAATGACTAAGATATTTACTCAGCATTCCTGATTTGTTTTAAACAACTAAATATATCAGTTAAACTGGAAAAATATTGTAATTTACGCACGAGATCAGCAAAATTTAAAAAATCTCTTCCTTTTGCTCCTCAAACACACATACAAAATGACACTTGGATATTCTCTCGTGAAATCAATAATCTGTAAACAGGAAAATAAGTTTTATTTCATCCACACTGTAAATCTTAGTTTTCCCATAAACAATGGAATAGCTTGAACGACTTCTCCTTTTGGCAGTCTGCAGCTACGGCTGGCAGAAAAATTCCTATTTATTTGAACCAGCATTTCATGTGGCTGATACAACTCCTGAAATAGCTTAAGTGAGGCTATCCTTCAATGCTTAATTTTTCACACTTGTTGAAGAAACTAAATTAAATAAATGAAATAATAGTTCTGAAATATATGTGAAAAATTTGAATACCACACTAAATTATGCTTTTTATAATGTATTTTCTCTGTCTACAAAAGGAATTTGTACAAAGATAATGTGAAATGAGCTCCACTATATTACATTCCTTCTAACTTGGAAATAGGCACCATAATAGTACAATATTATGAAGTAATATTCATAATTTGCCATTTTGGAGATATGGGTTGAGCACAAACAGGAATGGTTGTGGCAGGTTCTGGGATTTACATATTTCAGTAAGAACAGAGAATATGGTAAAAGTTGCGGGCGGCGGGTGGCATTGTTAGTCAAGGACAGTATTACGGTGGCAGAAAGGATGTTTGAGGGTTTGTCTACTGTGGTAGTATGGTCTGAAGTTTGAAAAAGGAACAGAGAGGCCACCCTGTTGGGAGTTTTTGATAGGCCTCTGATTAGTTCCCGAGATGTAGAGGAAAGGATTGCAAAGATGATTCTAGATGGGAGCGAGAGTCGTTGTTATGGAGGACTTTAACTTTTCAAATATTATAGTTTGAGTATACTATAGTTGAGTACTTTAGATGGGTCAGTTTTTGTCCAATGCATGCAGAAGGGCTTCTGACACAGTATGTAGACAAGCAAACAAGTGGCGGTGCCACATTGGATTTGGTACTGGGTAATGAACCTGGCAAGGTGTTAGATTTGGAGGTAGATGAGCACTTTGGTGACAGTGACCACAATTTGGTTATGTTTACTTTAGTGATGGAAAGGGATAGGTACAGACTGCAGGGCAAGAGTTATTGCTGGGGGAAAGGCAATTATGATGCAATTAGGCAAGATTTAGGATGCATAAGATGGGGAAGGAAACAATTGAACTGTGGAGCTTATTCAAGGAACAGGTACTGTGTGTCCTTGATAAGCACATATCTGTCAGGCAGGGAGGAAGTGGCCGAGCGAGAGCTGTGGTTTACTAAAGATGTTGAATCTCTTGTCAAGAGGAAGAAGAAGGCTTATATTAGGATGAGACGTGAAGGCTCAATTTGGGTGATTGAGAGTTACAAGTTCATCAGGAAAGACCTAAAGAAAGAGCTAAGAAGAGCCAGGGGAGACATGAGAAGTCGTTGGCAGACAGGATCAAAGAAAACCCTAACCTTTTTATAGGCATATCAAGAATAAAAGAATTCCTGATGAGAGAAGGATTTGGGCCAAACATAGTAGTGGAAAGTTGTGCCTGGAGTCTGAGGAGATAGGGGAAGCACTCGTTGAAAAAGGACAACGTTGTCGAGGAGAATACGGAGATACAGATTACAAGACTAGATGGGATTGAGGTTCACAAGGATGAGGTGTTAGCAATTCTCGAAAGTGTGAAAATAGATGAGTCCCCTAGGCTGGATGGGATTTATCCTAGCAAACTCTGGGAAGCCAGGGAGGAGATTGCCGAGCCTTTGGCTTCGATCTTTATGTCATCATTGTCTACAGAAATAGTAGCAGAAGACTGGAGGATAGCAAATGTTGTTTCCTTGTTCAAGATGGGGAGTAGAGACAACCCTGGTAATTATAGACCAGTGAGCCTTACTTCAGTTGTGGGAAAAGTGTTGGAAAGGGCGATAAGAGATAGGATTTATAATCATCTAGAAAGGAATAAGTTGATCAGGGATAATCAACATGGTTTTCTGAAGGGTATGTCATGCCTCACAAACCTTATTGAGTTCTTTGAGATGGTGACTAAACAGGTGGATGAGGGTAAAGCTGTTGATGTGGTCTACATGGATTTCAGTAAGACGTTTGATTCAGGTTCCCTATTGCACAAAATACGGAGGCATGGGATTGAGAGTGATTTAGCAGTTTGGATCAGAAATTGGCGAGCTGAAAGAAGACAGAGGGTGGTAGTTGATGGAAAATGTTCATCCTGGAATTCAGTTAATAGTGGTGTACCACAAGGATCTGTTTTGGGCTACTGCTGTTTGTCATTTTCATAAGTGACCTAGGTGAAAGTGTTGAAGGATGGGTTAGTAAATTTGTGGATGACACTAAGGTTGGTAGAGTTGTGGATAATGCTGAAGGGTGTTGCAGGTTACAGAGGGACATAGATAAGCTGCAGAGCTGGGCTGAGGGGTGGCAAATGGAGTTTAATGTGGAAAAGTGTGAGGTGATTCACTTTGGAAGGAGCAACAGGAATAAAGAGTGCTGGGCTAATGGTAAAATTCTTGACAGTGTATATGAACAGAGAGTTCTTGGTGTTCACGATCAACATCTCTGAAAGTTGCCATTCACATTGATAAGGTTGTTCAGAAGGCATATGGTGTGTTAGCTTTTATTGGGAAGGGGATTGAGTTTTGGAGCTGCGAGGCCATGCTGCAGCTGTACAAAACTCTGGTGCAACCATTCCTGGAGTGTTGCGTACAGTACTGACCACCACATTTTAGGAAGGATGTGGAAGCTTTGGGAAGGATGCAGAGGAGATTTACTATGATTTGCCCGGTGTGGAGGGAAGGTCTTATGAGAAAAGGCTGAGGGACTTGAGGCTGTCTTCATTTGAGAGAAGGTTTAGAGGTGATTTAATTGCATTAACTAAGATAATCAGATGGTTAGATAGGATGGACAGTGAGAGCCTTTTTCCTTGAATGGTGATGGCTAGCATGAGGGGACATCGCTTTAAATTGAGGTTGATAGACATAGGACAGATGTCAAAGGTAGTTTCTTTACTCATAGAGCAGTTGGGACATGGAATGCACTGCCTGCAACAGTAGCAGACTTGCCAACTTTAAGGGCATTTAAATTGTCATTGGATAAACATATGGATGAAAATGGTATAGTGTCGGATAGATAGGCTTCAGATTGGTTCCACGGGTCAGTGTAAGATAAAGGACCGAAGGGCCTGTACTGTGCTGTGATGTTCTCTGTTCTATCTACAGCAGTGTTAGATAGCATATTTTATTTTTCAATAACTTGTGATTTAAAAAATATTTTTAAAAACAAATTGCCTTCAAAGATTTCGTGGCATGTATTGCATTGAAATATAACTGAAAGCTTTTTCTTTCTTCCAAATTATAAATTAATATTCTTGCTCCTTCTTAACATGGCAAAGGGCCCAATTTTACTCTTTTTTAGTGTTGGATTTCTATTACAAAATTATCAGCTTTTTCATTGCCATTGTGATTATCTTGCCATTTTCATTTTTATGTGTAACAGTTAATTATACTGAAGTGAGGAACAAGTGAAATGTCTTTAATTTGAAAGGATTTTAAAAGCAGATCCTAGACCACGCTAAAGACTCATGGTGGCTCATTGGAAAGTACATTGTCAAGCATGGAACAATGGGTAAACTATAACTTGTCTTACTGTTCCCAACCAGAGAGCGATCAGTCAGGGTACACAATCTGTTTTGCTATTAAACTACTGTTATTGAAAGTTGAGATTGTGTTGTCATGAATTATTGTCAAAATTGGGCTTTACAATAAAATATCAACAAAAAATTGAAAGCTGAATTAGTGGTGCTGGAAGAGCACAGCAGTTCAACTGAGTACACTTGATATGAATTGTTTTTAGGTGTCTATTATGCCAGCATTTCAATTTATGATACTTTTATTTCTTCCCACTAAGGATTTCTCCTATATCTCTTATAATTTTATGACATAAATGTTCACAAAGTTCACTTCATTTAAAAGTGGTTCGTTGTTAGCATAAGCAAATGCATCTCCACTTCAAATAAAATTAGCTAGTTAAAGTAACTTATGTAAAATGAATTAATTTTAAAAATCATCACTTCAAACCAGTGGTTAGACAAAATTATGAGCTTACCTAAGATGCAGAAAGACATACATATCCACTGAACAGTTTGGGGTAGACTTTCCTCAAGGTTTTTGCTGGGAATCTGCTGTAACTTTAGCGTATGATTGTCGCCAGAGATATAGTGACAAGATTCATTTATGCTGTTTCTCTGGCATTTACAATGAAGTTATGTTGGACAAATAAGATAAATTAGAAACTCGTACCTATGCTTCGGCTAATTTTCCCTACACCTTCAATTTGCACACCAAATTTTTAAAAAATGATAGATGAGTTACTTTTTTCTGAAAGATTACAAGTATGATAAGCATATTACCTGGGAAATATCCATCACTGAGTCACAACTAAGAGGCCTTGCTGAGGTTAGGTCATTGGAACCAATCACAGAGGAGATGATTCCATTCTGATCAATCCGGCGAATCATTGTTCCATCGACGAAGTATATCAAACCAAATTTGTCAACAGCAATACCTGGTGAAGGAAAACAATGAACAGTACAAGACAACTGTCAAAATATGATTTGTGTTCACTCCATATCCATGTTTTCTGTTGATGAAGCTGCAAACTTTCAACTATAATGGGGACATCAGGGATCCTCAAAATCATCATGTTTCTATTTGTATTAGTAGCAGTTTAACTTAGTTGATAAATGTCTCACCAAAGCATTTTCTGCAGCGATAGAAAATGCTGAAAATACTCAGCAGGTCATGGAGCATTTGTGGAAAGAGAAATATGGACTAACATTTTGATTCCTTGATTGTTTACCAGAGATTATGATGAAAGTTTATTGACCTAAAATATTAATTTGGTTTCTCTCTCCCAGATGCTGCCAGACCCACTGAATATTTCCAGCATTTGCAGTATTTTGCTCCGGTCTTCTGCAGTGATCCTGCTACTTCTCTGAGGTATATGTTCTCACAGAACTTATTGATATATGTTGAAGGTTTCCCCATACAAAAATACTTGGAAACCACATAACAAGTAAAAACCAAGAGGATGTTTAAAAAACACATATGTTTTATATCTTATAACTTTAGTATAGAAGTATCTGTTTGAAATTTCTGATATATATATATATGTAATGAGAAGGCTCACTCACCACATGTAATTTGCCTCATGACAGTAGCAAGAGTCGAACAGTGTGGTGCAGGAAAAGCACAGCCGGTCAGGCAGCATCCGAGGAGCAGGAGAATTGATGTTTTGAGCATAAGCCCTTCATTTGGGGTGGCACAGTGGCTCAGTGGTTAGCACTGCTGCCTCACAGTGCCAGGAACCCAAGTTCAATCCCAGCCTCAGGCGACTATGTGTGCAGAGTTTGCACATTCTCCCTGTGTCTGCATGAGTTTCCTCTGGGTGCTCCATTTCCTCCCACAATCCAAAGATGTGCAGATTAGATGAATTGCCCATGCTAAATTGCCCATAGTGTTCAGAGATGTGTACGTTAGGCGCATTAGTCAGGGGTAAGTATAGGATAATATGGTAAGGGAATGGGCCTGGGAGGACTATTCTTCAGAGGGTTGATGTGGATTTGTTGGGCCAAAGGGCCTGTTTCCACACTGTAGAGATTCTATGATTCTATAATCAGGGCTTCCTGATGAAGGGCTTATGCTCAAAACGTTGACTCTTCTGCTCCGCGGATATTGCCTGACCGGCTGTGCTTTTCTGGCACCACACTCTTTCACTCTGATCTTTAGGGTCTGCAGTCCTCACTTGTCAATTTAAGTGAATCCTAACACTAAAAATTATGAAATGGAGCCTGTCTGTGTCAATGAATATTGAAAAAAATCTGTTCCATTACTTACACAAATGTTTAATAATACCTCAACAGCTATATTTATGTCATTATTATTAGTTGGTTGCTTTCCACAACTTACAATTATCCCATAATGATGGTTGGAGGATGGTGTATAAATTCAAAGTTTAATTGACAACTCAAGTTATTTGAAGGATTGCTATCTTTGCTGTAGGTTTGTGAGTATATGTTTATTTTCATATGGGCTGATGAGCTTTTAAAGCATTGAATGGATGTTCATGAATGGGCGTGATTGTTTGCTTTAATGAAAGGTGTAATAGATATTCAGATTTTTTCACACAGAGGGTGGTGCATGTTTGGACTGAGCTGCAAGAGGAAGTAGTGGAGGGTGGTACAATTATAGCATTTAAAAGGCATCTAGATGGGTATATGAATAAAAAGGGTTTAAAGGGATATGGTCCAAGTGCTGGCAAATGGGACTGGATTAGGGTAGAATATCTGGGTGGCATGGACGAGTTGGACCGAAGGGTCTGTTTCTGTGTTGTCTATCTCTATGACAGCAGCAACTCAACCAACGTACTTAATAGCTATGGAAGGCAACAGACCACAGATAGGATTTCAAATGAATACTGGAGATGACATCAGTGTGGGTTTAGTAGCAAAATAACAGTGTGACATGTTGGTAGTTAATCACCATATTTATCTTTATAATGCTCAATCCCATTCTTCAACAAATTGTTATTGAGCTCTTCTTTGACAGAATTAGTTGATATTGTATTCATACTTTGCTGCGTGAAGTGAAATAAAAGTCTACTAATTGGTTATCTATCCAGGTTTGTTCCTTTCATATTCTAATTTTGTGAAGAGTTTGATAGTTGGAAAATATCTGTGAGACTCATTATTTTAAAGTAATTTAGATGTTTAGAGCTGAATTGTATGAGGCACCAGTTTCTCTGTGCCTGACACATGCAGGATAACACATCAGGACGGTGAGAGGAGAGATCACTAGCTGCACCACAGCCATTTAATTATCAATAAGACAGGGACTCTGCCCCTCAGTGACAGTCCCACCAATCAGAAGCCATCAGCTTGCCAGGACTTCTGGATTTAGTTAAGTGAGGGCTCCTTAGGTACCAGCTCTGGGGCACAGCTTGAGAGGGAAGGTGAGGTGGGTGGCAGGCTGGGCCTTGAGAGGCCATGAACACAAAGGAACCAGTGGGACTTAGGAGTGCGACAGTGATGGACCCACGAAGCCAGTTAATGAGGGACTCTCTGCCCACTAACAATCCATGCCAGCTGCTTAGTGTGGGCCTCTCCATCTGCTGGTAAGAACCTGAGAATGATTGGTGAGGCACTTCAGTGGGTGTTATTTGATGTCACCTTCTCCAATGATAAAATTGCAGTGAGGATAGGGCAAGGGGTGTAGGTATTTGTTGAATTTAAAGAGACTTCACCTTCAAACCCAACAGCAGGGAGTGAAATAAATTCAAACCTATTTCTTCCAACTTTTTCAAATGATGCTGTTTTTCCATTGCATACATTCTAGGTTTTCATCAATCTTCTTGCTGTCTCCTGAACGTTACCAATTCTTAAATGTTATTTTTGACTGCACTAAATGATGGCACCAAAATGCATATTATCGATGATCTCCTGGGCATCTGCAAACTTAATCATTCAGTTCGTGTAAAAATATAAGAAAGTAATCATAGCCACCTTAGTCACCTAATATTAGAAATAAGCTCTATTTGGATAGGAAGCGTTACAGAATTGAGACAAGTGAGAAGTGATCTCTTTGAAATATGTAGGATTCCGAAGGGGCTTGATAGGGCAAATGCTGAGTGAATGTTTATCCTCATGGAAAGAGTCTAGCACCAAAGGGTATTGTCTCAGAATAAATGGGCACCAATTTAAGACTGAGATGAAGAAGAATTTCTTATTTCAGAGAGTTGTGAGCCTTTGGAATTCCTTGTCACAGAGATGTGTTTGGGGGGGGGTGGGGGGGGGGGGGTGAAGAGTTCTTGCATATATTTAAGGCTGAGATAGATTGATTCTTGATCAGCAAGGGAATCAAGGGCTATGGGGAAAGAGCAGGAAAGTGGATGTGTGTAATGTCACATCAGCCATGAACAGGAGCGTCCTGTTCCTATTTCTTATGGTTTTAATGTATATCAATAAGCACATGTATACTGAGCTATCTGCTAACATGCAAAGTATGAGTCGGGTGGCATGATGGCTCAGTGGTTAGCACTGCTGCCTCACAGCACCAGGATCCCAGGTTCGCTTCCAGCCTCGGGTGACTGTCTGTGTGGAGTTTGCACATTCTCCCTGGGTCTGTGTGAGTTTCCTCCGGGTGTTCCAGTTTCCTCCCACAGTCCAAAGATGTGCAGGGCAGGTGAATTGGTGGAGCTGGAAAAGCACAGCAGTTCAGGCAGCATCCGAGGAGCAGTAAAATCGACGTTTCGGGCAAAAGCCCTTCATCAGGAATACAGGCAGAGTGCCTGAAGGGTGGAGAGATAAATGAGAGGAGGGTGGGGCTGGGGAGAAAGTAGCATAGAGTACAATAGATGAGTGGGAGTGGGGATGAAGGTGATAAGTCAGGGAGGAGGGTGGGGGAAGGTAGGTAACTTCATATGAAGTGAGCCACATTGGCTGTGCTTTGTACTCTGTGTTGACGATTACTCTTGGAACGATTGCATTACGGCAATCTGAGAAATAAAATAGAATTATAGAATCCCTACAGTGTGGAAGCAGGTCATTTGATCCATTGAGTCCACACTGATCCATCGAACAGCGCCCCACCCAGACACAACAACCACCACAAACCACCCCCCCCCCCCACCCTATACCTGTAGCCCTGCATTTCCCATGGCTAATCCACATAGCCTGCACATCCCTAGACAGTATGGATAATTTAGCATAGCCAATCCACCTGCACATCTTTGGATTGTGAGGGGAAACTGGAGCACCCAGAGGAAACCCTCGCAAACATGGGGAGAATGTGCACACACCACACAACCAGTCATTCAGGGTAGAATCTTCAGAACTGATGTGCCCTTGCTGGGATTTCTACAGGCTCCATTGTGCACTTTTAGTATATTTGCAACCCAAACATAAGAATATCTACTCAGTTTTCAGCTGCCGAAGATAAAGTTGCCGTGATTAATTGGATAAAGAATTTACCTCTTGGACTGGACAAAGTGGCCTCAGTTGCTTTTCCACCATCACCACATCGAGCTTCATCAAATGGAAGGCATTGATCTCCTGTTCCAGCCACTACCACAGCATTCTTAGTGGCTTCCTTGACTCCAGTAAGGGATTTTACTTTATAGACACGTCTGCTATTGGTATCAGACAGATACAATGATCCTGACACAGCATCCACAGAGAGGTAATATTTGTGTGCTGGACTGTTACTAAAAGAGAATAAAAGCAATGTTAAGCTTCGGATAAACTCCATTTAAATTATTTTTTTTGTAAATTTGAATTTTTTCAATGCTATTTATGCTAATTGCTGTCCCTTCCAATTAGGGCCAGTTGTGTCCTTTAAATCCTTTTAAACTCATTCTGCACAACTCTAATTAACATCTGGTCTTTTGTGTATCTTAACCCATTTTACCTAAGGCACTCTCTTACTGATTGACCCAGACTAGTGTTCCACTCTGTTACCTCTGTTGGTTCTTAAGCCCAATAGCTCTAATCAACCACTCCTTTACACTGTCTAATATCTTTGACTCGGTTTTTGATGATTAGTTGACATACATAGTGCACTTGTTCCTCACTCTATGCCTTCTGTGGGTCCTTCAGGTCAAGCCTTACTGTTAATTAGTTTTCTCTAATGAACTCAGAGAGGTTTACATGACAGAAGAAGGCTATTTGGCCCATTGTGCTTGCACCAGTAAACAAAGATCTGACTACACTCATTCCATTTTCTAGCTTTTTGCCGATAGATGTGGAGGCAATGACAATGCAGATGAATATCGAAATACTACGTAAATGTTGTGGGAGTTTCTTACCCAAGTAACTTTTCAGACCATGAGTTCGAGACTTTACCTACCCTCTGGATGAAAAAAACTCTCAACTCTCCTCTTAGCATTCTATCTTTTACATTAAGTGTATGCTCCCTGATTATTGACTCATCTCTCATTGTAAAAGTGCCTTCCTATCCTCCCTATCAATGTTAGTTACCTTTATCAGATTCCAGCTCAACCTTTGCTGTTCCAAGGAAAGCAACTTCAGTGCATCCCACCTCTCCTCACAGCAAACCCTCCAGCCTAGCAGCATCTTGCTAAATCTTTATAGCCTGTGGTGTGCAAATCACATCCTCCAATAATGTAATCAGAACTGTGTGCTGCACTCTAGTCATGACACAACCACCATTGCTCTTGTACTTTATGTGTACCTAATAAAGTACACATATTACAAATGCCTTTTTACCCACCTTAACTACCCAGTCTAGTAACTTGTAAGGATCTGTGGATGTGCATGCACTTCAAGGTCCCTCTGCTTTCTATAGTTTTATTATTTATTGTGCAATCCCTTATCTTGTTAGCCCTTCTTACGTGTATTACCTTGTACCTTTACTTTTGTTGACTGAAGCCCAGGTCTTTACTTAATTAATATTTCTGATATCAAAACCCCTTTTCATTTGACACCATATTTTTTGTTTAGTTAATTTTATCAACTATTTATTCAAAATATTTAGTTTCTACTGTCTCGCTATTTGTTCTGTTTCTCCTCATTCTGTGTAAAGCGATGTTAAAGTCATAAACCCATTTAAAATTAATTTCTTTTTGGGGGTTCTATTTCTATTTTTCACTGTCACAATCACAACCCACTATCTTTCTGCTTATCCTTTCCCTCTCTTTCATCAACATTTTAAAACATATCTTTTTCCTATTTCTCGCTCATTTCCACCTCTTGATTCTTAAATGTTTTCTCCACTCCCTCCTTAATGTCCTTGTTTCATTTATTGAAAAAGTGCATTTGCTCACTTCATCCTCCATGCAATGTCCTCCATCAATCATCAGTTCTATTTTCCCAGTCAACTCACCCACCCCACTGAACAAACATGTAACACTTAATTGTTTCACCATTCTTCTATCCTTCTAATCTTGCTTCACCTTTGTATTTAAGACCATAAGACCATAAGACATAGGAGTGGACGTGAATGCAGCCCATCAAGTCCACTCCACCATTCAATCATGGCTGATGGACATTTCAACTCCACTTACTCGCATTCTCCCCATAGCCCTTAATTTCTTGCGTATTCAAGAATTTATCAATCTCTGCCTTGAAGATATTTAGCATCCCAACCTCCACTGCACTCTGCGGCAATGAATTCCACAGGCCCACCACTCTCTGGCTGAAGAAATGTCTCCGCATTTCTGTTCTGAATTGACCCCCTCTAATTCTAAGGCTGTGTCCACGGGTCATAGTCTCCTCGCCTAACGGAAACAATTTCCTAGCGTCCACCCTTTCTAAGCCATGTATTATCTTGTAAGTTTCTATTAGATCTCCCCTTAATCTTCTAAACTCCAATGAATACAATCCCAGGATCCTCAGCCGTTCCTCGTATGTTAGACCTACCATTCCTGGGATCATCCATGTGAATCTCTGCTGGACATGCTCCAGTGCCAGTATGTCCTTCCTGAGGCGTGGGGACCAAAACTGGACACAGTACTCCAAATGGGGCCTAACCAGAGCTTTATAAAGTCTCAGTAGCACAATGGTGCTTTTATATTCCAACCCTCTTGAGATGAATGACAACATTGCATTCGCTTTCTTAATCACTGACTCAACCTGCATGTTTACCTTTAGAGAATCCTCAAATAGCACTCCCAGATCCCTTTGTACTTTGGCCTTATGAATTTTCTCACCGTTTAGAAAGTAGACCATGCTTGTATTCTTTTTCCAAAGTGCAAGACCTCGCATTTGCTCACATTGAATTCTATCAGCCATTTCCTGGACCACTCTCCCAAACTGTCTAGATCCTTCTGCAGCCTCCCCACTTCCTCAGGACTACCTGCCTGTCCACCTAACTTCGTATCATTGGCAAATTTCGCTAGAATGCCCCCAGTCCCTTCATCCAGATCATTAATATATAACGTGAACAGCTGCGGTCCCAACATTGAACCCTGTGGGACACCGCTTGTCACCGGCTGCCATTCCAAAAAAGAACATTTTATCCCAAATCTCTGCCTTCTGAAAGACAGCCAATCCTCAATCCATCCCAGTAGCTCACCTCGAACACCATGGGCCCTCATCTTACTCAGCAGCCTCCCGTGTGGCACTTTATCAAAGGCCTTTTGGAAGTCTAGATAACCACATCCACTGGGTTTCCCTGGTCTAACCTACTTGTCACCTCTTCAAAGAATTCCAACAGGTTTGTCAGGCATGACCTCCCCTTACTAAATCCATGTTGACTTGTTCTATTCTGAGCCTGCTCTTCCAAGAATTTAGAAACCTCATCCTTAATGATGGATTCTAGAATTTTACCAACAACTGAGGTTAGGCTAATTGGCCTATAATTTTCCATCTTTTGTCTTGATCCTTTCTTGAACAAGGGGGTTACAACAGCAATCTTCCAATCATCCAGGACTTTCCCTGACTCCAGTGACTTTGGAAGGATCTCAACCAATGCCTCTGCTATTTCCTCAGCCACCTCCCTCAGAACTCTAGGATGTAGCCAATCGGGGCCAGGAGATTTATCAATTTTAAGACCTTTTAGCTTTTCTAGCACTTTCTCTTTTGTTATGGCAACCATACTCAACTCAGCCCCCTGACTCCCTTTAATTGTTGGGATATTACTCATGTCTTCCACTGTGAAGACTGATGCAAAGCACTCCTGCTATTTTGTTATCTCTCATCACTAGGCTTCCAGCATCAGTTTGAAGTGGGCCAACATCTACTTTTGCCTGTCGTTTGTTTCTTATGTATTGAAAGAAACTTTTACTATCATTTCTAATATTACTGGCTAGCCTACCTTCATATTTGATCCTCTCCCTCCTTATTTCTCTCTTTATTATCCTCTGTTTGTTTTTGTAGCCTTCCCAATCTTCTGATTTCCCAGTGCTCTTGGCCACTTTATAGAATCTCTCTTTTTCTTTAATACATTTCCTAATACATTTCTTTAATACATTTCTCTGTCATCTAAGCCTCAACCTCACCATAACATTGCTCTGTGATTCCATTGCACTCTGCCCTGTTCTACCATCCCTATATCTTATTTTTACCCAGGCAAAAGTGAGGACTGCAGATGCTGGTGATCAGAGTTTGAATTAGAGTGGTGCTGGGAAAACACAGCAGGTCAGGCAGAATCCGAGGAGCAGGATGATTTACCCATCATTCTTCCAATTTGATTTCTATCCAAGATCAATGATTCTCCATTCTAATCTTTTGGCCTGGAAATTGCACAGCGTTACTTTCTTGCAATCGTGTGAATAGGAACCCTATTTTAAATATGATATGTGCAATTCATTCAATTGCCTGGATAGACAACCCATTATGCTTCTAGTTACATTGATACCTAAGTGTACTGTGAAGCAAGTATCCACTGTCAAGTTGTATCACATTTTAGTTGTCACAAGTTCAACCTACTTGAAATCATACACAATAGGTGTTAAACAGATTTTAATGTCTTGGATTTTCTTTCCTTTTTTTTTAAAGAATAGAGTCTTTAACTTAGGAAAATTAAATAATTGATTTGATACTCATTTTCAAGTCATTGAGTCAGCTAGGTTACCTTCCCAGGCCTAATTTCTTTCACTGGTGAGGGTCTCTTATAATACCTGATCCTGTCCTCATGGTTTTTTTCAAACCTCAAGTATCTATTTGGATCATGCCTAAGCTTTTGTACTGCCTTATCTTTTCAAAATATGTTGTAATTTTGTTTTATTTGTGATACTCAATGGTATTGTCATTGTTGCTATATCTTTGCTACTGCCTATATATCTGAAGCCAGTAGTCAGAACTTGGTTCTGAGGAAGGGTCACCAGACCAGAAATGTTAACTCTAATTTCACTTCACAGATGCTGCCAGACCTGCTGAGCTTTTTCAGCAATTTCTGTTTATGTTTCTGAATTCCAACATCTGCTGTTCTTTCAGTTTTTAAACAGTATAACCCGTCTTGTTGATTTACTTTAGCAACGAGTCACACATAACAAATGGCATTTCTAATTAGTAAATGAAAAAGTTATACTGTTACTAAACACTGGATCTTAATATTCAAGTTGTTTGTATAGTGTATGCATGTTTACTTTTTATGCATATATTGGAAAATAAAGACTAAAAGTTGAGTATGCACGTGCCTTTTAAAAATCATTCTGAGCATTACATTCATGGTTAATGAATGGTAATAGATTATTGTAAAACACGTGAGGTGCACTGGCCTGTACTTTGTGAGTGGATAAAAGGCATTTTCTATTAAATAGTGCTTGTGGCTTAACAGATATTGGTGTAACCATATTTATAGATGGTCACCACAGTTATGTCCATGTATTGATCCCAAAATTAGAAATCTCAAATCCATCTAATGAAGACAGGGAATTGACAGTTCTGCTGGCCATTTGCTAGCAGAAGGTGACTGATCTTAACATATGAGGCACAGCATTTCATTGTATTAAATAAGGCAGAATCCTAAATTGCACACTAACATTTAAATCATGATACTTTCTGTAACAATATCTGACACGATAAAATGTACCAATCAAATTTTATTTCTGAGATTGAGCTCACTTGGTTCCATTCATTTGAAATCACTGTGCAATAACCCCAGGGCTCTCTCACCAGACTTCCCAAGAATATTAAAGTTACTCGTGTAATTTGTGATTTTTATCTTAGATGCTATTTTGCTGCTTTCATATGAAGACAAAGTAAAATCTTAACTTTCAACAATGTACCTTCAACGATTTATCTCATCAGACTCAAATACAACTGAGCTCATTCCCCAAACACTGCTGGTTGATGACTGTGAGAGAATAACAATGGTATCATTAATTGGACTCCCCATTTTTGTACTATTTCATTTGCTTCTCTCGAGACTATTTTATCTTTATATCGGAATTCCTTGACCTTCAAAGATATCAAGATCATTACTGTTTCATATGAGATGCTCCATTTATATTCATTTTGCAACAATACTCCAAATGATTGATGTGCATAGCAATGTTATCTTATTTTCTGTCTTAACCAGAGAACAGTTCCACTCTCTCTATCACCATCACAGTATAATAAATGCAACAAATATTCACAGACCAGACTGCTGCTTTGAGTGTTCTTGCAAACCAAATAACCCTATTATCTAATAAAGTTAAGTCATACATATAATTCCCTTACCTGTGCCTGAAATCTTTATTTCTGACAGAAGATAGGTATAGAAGAGACAGAAAAATGATTCAGTATTAGTTTTTTTCAGAAAATTGTAAATATCAAGAAGAATATTGAAAGTAAAGATGGATTGAAATAGATCAGATCACAAGGTTAAACAAAACTTTTCAGTATGCAAAGTGGAAATGATTGAAAATCAAAGCTTTTAGTTTTTCAACAACCTTCATCAATTTTGATACCATTTATTTGATACCATTTATTTGACGAGAAGAATATTTTGTTCTAAAAACCAATTAACTCCGGTAACAGAAAATCACTTTTCTATTCCATTAGGTAATTCTCTGCTAAATCTCTCTCCCAAAAATACTGCTTTAGTAAGAACATACTTTTGTAGCTATTGAAGTTAGAAGAGGCAGGCCTTGATTACTACCAATACTATTCTGATAAAAGTGTCAAAGACTCTTCCAAACTATCTGAAATATCTATTTGGGTCAATATTTGGGCAGAACATAGAGATATTACGTAATTGAGTAGATTGTTCAGTCCTGCAGCTTGCTCCACTCTTAATGGCGGCTCTGTACCTCAAAACTATTTATCTGCCTATGCTTCACATCCAGTCAAAGCTTTCCCCAACAAAAATGAGTATGGATGTTTATTAGACTGATTTTATTCGTGGCTGCTATAATGTGTATGTTCACTAGGGAGTAAATATTAGTTACTGTCTAATTTGGTTACCCTTTCTCACTGGTTATTTGACATATTATTTTATCAACGGTACAAATATCCATTCGTCACTGGACTACAGTGTCCGTTATTTCACAACATTGTGGTCAGGTGTTCCAGAATTAGGATTAAAAATGGTAAGTAACATTCACATTGAACAAGTGCCAAAAACAACTATCTTCAACAAGGCCAAGACGAAACACTTCCTGTTTGAGATCAATCACACTGACATGCTGAATCCTGCTTCAAACACTGATCTGACACCTGACTGGATAGGCCACATAGATGCTGTAAGCAGGCTCAGAGATAGACACGGAGTCCATCTCTATAACCAGAACCTTTTACTAAACTGAGTGCACTATAAACATAGCAGAGAGGGGCAATTGCACATCCATCTTACAGTAAGACCTCCTAAACACTGTCCATTAAATGATCTGAAATCACTGCTCATGATCTGATCAATTGTCCTATCGATAGTTGCTTCCTTTAGACTACACCTCCCACCAAATAGTCATTTGTCCCTGAATATTTACATCTTTTCATCATTACTTGTGTTCCTAAATGATTATGCTACTCTTTATTAAGCCATGTACCATTACCCTCACCACCAAGTTTCCTGTGACAGGTTTCAATGCTGACCATGTTCTCAGACCTCTGGGAGGACCGGTAGGATAGCGTGATGTCCTGCTTGGAACAGAGAAGACCATTGTCCACTTCATTTCTTCGCAGAACACGCCCTGGTGCTTGTGCTGTTTTGGTGAAAATGCTGTCATATTTTCTAGATTGTCACTTGGCTGAATCTAGTTGGACAACCTCCAGTCCAACTTGTGCATGGCATGGTTACAGTACAATGTGTCTGATGAGGCTGGCTTGGGTCATTTCCCATATCCCTGGTGGTGTATCATGCGTTATTTCCATAATAGTATTGAACTGTGGAACACACTGCTGTAGCAAGTTGCTTCAAAATGGTTTCTCCTTCTGCAGCCATGATAGTCCTCTTTGGCTGCAGAACATACTTTGTGCCACAATCGGTATTGGTGGTGATGTCATCCTCTTCTGCGTGGCCTCTCTGTTATCTGGTATGTCGCAACTCCTGCATTTGATGAACTGTATTGACTAAGTGAAGACTCCTATTCCTTTGTAATGGGGTGCCTGATATGTTTTCTCAGCTTCTAGTCTCTGGTTAGTTGCACTCATTTTGACAATGTAAAGTGTTCTCTGGATGGCAGAAAGTCTGACAGGCCCTCATCATGCAATCCCACAATGATTTGACCTTACTACTCTCTCAAAGAACCATCATTGCAATCGTGTGCAAGCAGGTACAAATATTTCCAAGTGAGTCTATGCTGTTTTCTGGATTCTGGCACATCTATTGAACTAAATCAAATATAACATTCTACCTAATGTCAAAGTACTCATCAAAAGCCTTCAGCTGATAGTCATTTGTTATCAAGTCCTCAGTGATCCCTTGCCTAGTCAGTACATCATCAGTGCAGCAGCCTATAAGAACATGCTGGTCTGTTCTCTCATGGTTTGAGTGAGAGAGCCAAGCATACTCTGATTTGAGCCCTGTGTGGTGCAACCTAGGTGTGGATTTTTCATGTAGATTAGTGACTTAGGTTCCCAACATTCACTATGCAGTCCTCAGATTCCATACAATATAATTTCAATTTCTTGGTGGAAAAATAAATCCTCAGTAATAAAAGGCTCCAACATACACACTATTGCATCTGCTGAGGAAAAGAAAAATCTGACGTGTGAAATAAAATCTTGAAATCCGACTGGCTGGCGTCAGTAAACCAGAGACCACATCAAATGAATAATGTGTTACCAGAACTTCTAAAAAACTGTCATTCACTCTCAGATGAATGGAATATTAATGAAAATCAATAGAACTTGAAGCTTGAATCACAAATATATAATGGCCACAGTTGTCCAAAAATAGGGAAAGAAACAACAGAAGGTATTCATTCGAATTTTAAAGCAGAGTTTCAGTAAATCAATGGAAGGTAGCAGGTATAAAGTTTTTTCAAGTGACAACAACAATTTTGCTTTCAATCAGCTAAAACGCTCACTCAGTTTAAATCACAGTACAAAAAAAAATACAGGCTTACTGAACACTTTGCAACTTTTCTTGTTGCATTATGGTCCTATTTCCATTGGCAAAATACTGCAACACATCTGAACAAGTACAAAGTAATGATCCCTATGATGAAATATTTAATTTAAAATACATCTACCTCACAACATGGCTCCTTATAGTGACATTTAGAATTAGAATTAGAATCCCACAGTATGGAAACCCTCTGGCACAACAAGTCCACACCAACCCTCCGAAGAGTTACTCACCCAGACCCATTCCCCCACCCTCTATTTACCTCTGACTAATGCACCCAGCCCACACATCCCTGAACACGATGGGCAATTTAGCATGGCCAATTCACCTAACCTGCACATCTTTGGATTGATAGATTTAGATAAATATGTACATCTGTGGGATGAAACCAGAGCACCCGGAGAAAACCCACAGGGAGAATGTGCAAACTCCACACAGTCACCTGAGGCTAGAATTGAACTCAGGTCCCTGGTGCTGTGATGCAGCAGTGCTAACCACTGAGCCACTGTGTCACCCTATGTGAAAAATGATACAGTTACCTTTCAGACTGATTCTGAATCCTAACAGGCTTTCCATTTTCTTCCACAAATCTTCAAACCTGACATGCTGTTAATGACCTTCCAAAACCCAAAGTTCCCAATTGAAAATGATGTGTGGGAGGAAACGTTATTTAATCCCCAGTTCAAAATGGGTAACCTGGGCTTGTTAGGGATGTGAGTGCACTTTACACATTGTGTATTCCTTAACTGCAAAAGGGCAGAGGCAAATGGTTCTTGGGTGAAAATGCAGGGGAAAATGATTTCCTCCAAAATAAAATCAAAATGTGGCTATTTGTGCACCAAAATGTCCCCCCACAGACAAATGAAAATTTGGTTGCTGGTAACAAATTTCCACTCACTGTTTGTTAGTTAATAATGGAAAGCTTGATAAACATTTTTCTTAATGTTACATGGAAGAAGTTGGGCAAGCATAAAGCATATATGAAAATAATGCATTAAAAACAGAATAATATGCTCTAAAGAAAGAATTTTCTATTTTTTGTAACACAGGTAACATATATCATACCTTGTTCCAAAAAAAAAACACATGGCCACCAAAGCACTTTTCTTCAGGTAACAAAATAAACTTGTTCCAAAAACAAAGTAGTCACCAGAGCACATGACCTTCTTTTCCCTTGTTCATGAGCAAACCCTCTAATTTTTTCTCTGCTCTTAATTGTCCAGCTCACTAACACTGGAGTTAAAAAATAATATCATCCATCGTTCTATAATGCTGTATATTATTTGACCCAAATACCATACTTACCAGGATATAGATCCCTTAATTTTAGGAACACTTCTGTGACTGAATAATACTGCATAACTTAAATTAGTTAAATCAGTGTTTGAAGTTATCATACCTTAACTCCAGTATATTAATGACATTGCCTGAGGGGAAGATCCTACGAACATAATTAAAATCACCAACATAAATGCTCCCATCGGATCCACATGTTAGCGCAACTGGTGCAAGGAGCTTGTTCCCAGTCGCAAGGCCATTGCAGCTTGGACAGGAAATGCTACGTCTTCGCCCATTTCCGATAATGCTTCCAATGATAGGTGGCTGCTGGGATATAAAATTATTTTCTCCATTTCCTTTGTGCAAGATACCTGCAAAAAAAAATTGTTGTTAATATTTGAATTTTATTGTACAAAACAGCAAATACAGCTACAGTACCAGTATTGCATGCATTTAACTAATAACAAATCTTTTTAACAATACATCATGTTATCATAGCACCAAGCTCTAATTAGTGGTTTTGTATGTTTTTTATTCATTGCTTTCTTTGTGAATATCTATAATAAATAGTGATGTCTAAATTAGAAACTTTTGATGAACAATGTTAGAGATATTAATATACAGAGAAAAATTCCAAAAATCACTGAAAGAGAAAATTCTAGTTCTAATTCTACGCTTAATATTTGAAAACAAAAGAATGGTAACTTTCAACGGTACCCACAGTTAAACACTGAACTATCTTTTTTCTTCCATATGCTGTGATCTTTTCAGGCTTGTCAATTCTGATTTTACTGGAGTTACAAGACTGAGATATTTTCAGTGACATAGATCAAAAAAAAATCAAGGCTACGGGTGATATTTTACAATACTTGGAGCTTAATCAAGTTCAATTTCTCCCCCCAAATTTTTCATATTCAATCAAAATCAACCAGCCTCTGCCTGCCTTGTAACAATTCTGTGATTCTGATTCTTATTTGGTTCATTGTTCTGCTGAATAACTGCAATATTGACAGAAAAGAACTGTTTATCTCTGTTAGGAATGATAAAAACTTAAAAAAAAAGGGAACCAAGGATTAGAATGTGTACATTTATCTTTTATGGAATTCCAAACCTTTTAACCACCTTCAACAATTCCCATATGAGAACAAAATCAACTTTGATGAGTTAAACTTGTGACAAATTTACACGTTTCTTTGGGGTAGTCTGGAATTCAGGACCCATTGATTTCCAATGCAATCCACTGAGTTTGATGAGGTTCTTAGCATGGATTTTACAATTGAGTGTGTGTGGCTGCTTTAAATTTTATTTTGGTGAGCTTCCAGTGGTATTCCCATTTGCCCTACGCCTTCTGCTTTCTGTAAATGAAAGGGAAAATGAGTGGGCCATATCTAGCAGCCGTTCTTTTTTGTCTTGTTCTTGAATCAATTCATTTATGGACAAATCATTTTGGAAGTCCCTGCAGGAAGGGCACAAGGGACTTACTGTGTTACACTATCCTCCTCAACTGGCTGTGCAGTTTCCTTAAACGGAGGGAGCAGGTCAAGGAAGTTAGGGATTATCGGTCAGGCCGAGCAGGCTTCCATCAATAGTGGCCTGCCCCATTCCTCCATTAGCAACCCACTGATCAGAAACTTGCTGGCCTGTAATAATATTGTGCTGAGGCCAGCCTTAATTGTTCTGAAATGGGAATTTTGTCGTAATTTACAAGAATGTTCTGCCTAAAAATCTGCCAGCCAAGTATCAATAGCATTAGATGCAGGGAGCAGCCACTTCTGGGATTATAAGTAGTCCAGGAAGAAAAGCAATAGGGGTTTTCCAAATTTAGAGAAGTCAGGGATTATTAGTTGGGCCTAGCATGCTCCCACTGTGGGGAAGGATGTCGGAGTGTTTGGTTTTAGAAGCCCGGGTGGGAAGGAGCCCTAAAGTGGCAATAAAATATGATCTGTGCATGGGGATCTGTCCAAAATGGGCACAGGGAACTCCATCTGTCAGCGAGCATCTCCCACAATGAAATCAACCAGGCTACTTGCTTTACCTTGATTTTCTCAACATGGGGAAAAGCTGCGAAGGAAATGGAATGAGGTTCTTAAGTGATCAGTTAAGGACTTAAAGAGGCTTAAGGACTGAATGACACCTCACCAAACCACGAAAGTATGGCAGACAGATCAGGGTGAATGGGAAGGCTGTGTGGAAACTAACTCCCACTCCCCCAGTTTTGTTTCTGGCTGGTGAGGATAGGTGGAGGGAAAGTTAAAATACATCTCTATATTTCAAATGTGGCCATTCTACATTTTAAAAATCTGTTGTTTTGATTAGCAAAATGGCTAAAGTGTGTATTCTTATGTTACTGCAGTGAACGCTGCATTGTTGACTTACTACTTCGTATGTTGAGGGCATGGTGTTTGTCTAAAGTCCATCCACCCAGGTTAGATGCATCTAACTCATAGCCTTGTAGAACAGCAGTACGTTTCTCCCAGAGTATCAGGTCTGGACATGATTCATATTCGTAGCCCACAGACACTGCAAGGATACAATTGAAATAGGTTAAACTGATGCACAAAATATTATGGAAAGAACTATCTATTTAAAATCAAGTTCCTTTTTAAAATAGCCTCATTAAACATCATCAAAATACATTGAAAATGAGGACACATGTGGCACTGAATTAATATGAATATGATCCTTTATCTTGGGAGATCTGAGTCGGAATCTGGCTCAGATACAAGGAAAAAAGTCACCTCTCACAAATGCTTGTTTAGTAACACACTTGAAGTAAGATTTAGCAATTGCATTCAAGAAACCAGTGGCTTATGTGTCTGCATAATAATAATCAAATGTGCCTTTGAAAGAGACAGAACTTGTAAAGTACTGTTAGTACAATTATAGTTGAAAAGGCTGACACATCATATCACTGAAGAAATGTTAATTACCAATCTCCCCATTCCCCACCAATGACACTGGGTTGAGGCAGGTGGACAGTAGATATATTAAAAAGTTCAGATCCATTCCCAAGCCTCCTATTTCATTTTAATGAAAACATGTCTGGGAATGGTGGGCAACAGTTTCATGTGAAGCGGATCAGTCAGTAAGATCTTGTAAGGAGTTACGTGCCTTCAATGGACGGATTTTCATTTTTAACCCATGGAAATTGGCCTCCCTCATGTTTGAAAATCCCAGTAGTCAGGTGTCAAGGAAGATTGTATCCATGAATCCTTGCACATTTGCCTCTTATCTGGATCATAAGGTTGATAATACCTTTACTATTGAAAGCCAATTTATTTTCCCTCACCAGATGTCGTAAGCTATAGCCTTTAACCAGTAATGAAAGGTAGATTCTTACCAGGCTCCGAGCGATATGGGCTATGGCAAGTAGAATTGGGTGAGCTCATCTTACTGAAATTTCCCCACTTTGTTCAGTTGGACATGTTGAGAATAGCGAGTTCCCAATTGATGATCTTTATTGCTTATTGCTTGATTGTTAAATGGATTCTTAATAGTCCAACTTACTGCAGGTTGTGATCTTAACAAACTCACCATTACAAACTAGATGTCGAGAAAACTCAACATGGAAATTAGCATGGGTTCTTGGTGGATTTAACTTGCAACTTGCTCCAAAAGGCCTCCATATTGTACAACGGTCAGCTTCTTGGGCATGCTCCATGAGCATCAGCCACATACATCCCATGGCATCGGACATGTGCAAACCTCTAAGAACCCTCAGGACATATCTCCGAACCACTTACAGGACATTTCTGCACTTCAGCCTCACCTCAGGCTGCACCAGAAACTATCATTGTCGTGCTGCTATCAGAGCATGGTGTGCTCAGGGTAATGCACCAAACTCATTGACTGGCTGCTTCTCCAGGCTCTTCACTTGCTGTCAAAGCTCTCATTCACTCTGAGCCTACTTGGATGTTCACAGCATTTCTGCCTTGCCTTGCCTGTTTTGCTCTTTACCCCTTCAGCCTGAAATATCAGGCTCATATTACTGATGTCTACCTGTGCCATTGAGCTCAGACACAAAGCCAGGAATCTTGTTGTGGTTCTTAGTGGTCCTCAGTCCACTAAGGGGGATAGTCTTCGCTTAGTGGATCCAAGTGCAGTACATCATTCCAGGCCCTGTTTGAATTAGGGTCCTCTGCTCACAAGGGATGATACCAGTCCTGACACCCTTCGAATCCAACAGTTCTGGCATCCCCCTGCCAGCTCTAATATTCCCCTTCCCCAAAGGCTCTGATATCCCCCCAACCTAATCTGAGTGTTCCAACTTTACCAGGCTCCCAACCCACCCGGTACTCTATTCCCTTGATTGACTACGACCCTAACCCCCCACTTACCCTTTAACAGCAGATGTCTAAATGTCTGGTTGGAAATTTAAATCACAGAGTGTAGCAAACTGATTGCTGTAAAAGGAGATGTGGTTTGACTTCCTCTGACTCTCCTAGACCAAGGGGAGCTGTGTTGATTGCCTCTGTGCTTGACTTTTCTGTAGGAGCTAGAATTGAAATTCCTGGCTAGAAATGTGGAGCTTTGCATTTACCTTGAAAATTATGATTGAGTTGCAATATGACTGTGCTGTCACTCCTCAAAATATCCTGGCCAATTATTTTGGAACCATTGGATACAGTCTTATAGAGTCAAACAGCACGGAATCAGACCCTTCGGTCCAACCAGTCCATGCTGAACATAATTCCAAACTAAACTAGTTCCACCTGCCTACTCTTGGCCCATATCTCTCCAAACATTTCTTATTCATGTACTTGTCTTAATTCCTTTTAAACATTGTAACTGTACCTGTATCTACCACTTCCTCTGAAGTTCATTCTACACATAATTCACTCTTTGTAGAAAGAAAAGGTTCCTCATGTCTTTTTTAAACCGTTTTCTTGTCACCTTGAAAATATGCCTCCTAGTTTTGAAATCCCTCACCCTAGGGAGAAGATACCTGCCATTCAGCTGTACCCCTCATTATTTTATAAACCTCTATAAGGTCACCTCTCAAACTCCTCTGCTCTAGTGAAAAATGTCCCAGCCTATCTAGCCTCTCCTTTTAACTCAAACCCTCCATTGCTGGCAACGTCCTGGTAAATCTCTTCTGAATCCATTCCAGCTTAATAATATCCTTCCTATAACAGGGAGACCAGATCTGGACCTCCAGAAGAGGTCTCACCAATGTCCCAACTCCTATACTCAAAGATGTGAGCAATGAGTAATGAATCTTGGCTGCTTCAGTGGTTTCTCAGTAGGTTGCAACTTATATCAGTGGTGTATATCCATACTAAAATTGGTTGCTTGTTTTCAAGCCAATGAAATGGTAACTAAATTTACCTTACAAACATCATAATTTGTTGTTAAGTTAGACTTCTATTGAAAATCTGGGACAAATACATATAATTCAACTTTGGATGATTTAACTTCACAACAATTCTGAATTGATTGAATGCTGAAGATGATGCTTGCTGTCATTCCACCAGCTGCATGAAGGTGCAATTATTAAAATTGCAGAGGCAACATGAGAGCCGAGAAAAATAATAAGACTTGATTTAAGTAATCAACATTCAAAAAAGTGACAGTGAATAAGAAATTACAATCAGAGGGTTTCATTCCAATACCATTGTCTAGTAAACTGTCGAGATGAACATATTTTCAATAGAACCACCATCAAGTACGTTAGCTACTTAAAACAGAATCTGTTTATTTCCTTTGAAAAAGCTTTTGATTGCGTTGTCTATTTAGAGGGAGTGCCTCATTGGTGTGACAAGAAAATAATATTCAATCATACCTATCAGCAATCCCTCATTCTGTCTAGCTGCAGAGCATATTTTCAAACTTGACAGAAAATGTTCCAATTAGGCTTGATATTTTTATGAAATACACCACATGCCTTTTAGTGTGGAATAGAGACACTTTTCATCAGGACTTTCAATTTTTTTCAATATATTAAAGGGGAAAATTAGAATAATGCTTCAGCTTATCTTAGCTTAGCAGGTTTGGCAGCATCTGTAGAGAGAAATCAGAGTGAACTTTTTTTTTCTAATTCATTTGCAGGATGAGGGCATCACTGCCTAGGGAGTACTTATTGCCGATCCCTAACTGTCTAGAAGGCAGTTAAGAGTCAACCCCATTTCTGAGAGTCTGGAGTCACATATAGGTCAGACCAGGGGAAGAGAATGGCAGTTTCCTTCCCTAAAGGACATTAGTGAACCAGATGGGTTTTTCTGACAACCGACAATGTCATCATTAGACTCTTAATTCCAGATATTTATTGAATTCAAATTCCACCATTTGCCATGGCGGGATTTGAATCAGGGTCCCCAGAACATTACCTGGGTCTCTGGATTAACAGTCCAGCGATAATACCACTAGGCCATTGCCTCCCCTTTCAAGTCCAGTAACCCTTCTTCAGAACTCCGAACTCACTGGACTAGAAACATTAACTCTGATTTCTCTCCACAGATGCTGCCAGACCTGCTGAAATTTTCCAGTAGTTTCTGTTCTTGTTTCGGATTTACAGCATCTGCAGTTCTTTAGGTTTTTAAAATCAAATTAGTTTAGTTCACATCAAATTCTCAGTTAAGGATATTTTGACGTGGAATGAGAAAGTACAATGTAGAGGGCTAAAAATCAAGTCAGGAGCAATTAGAATGATTGTGTCACCTTTTGCACCCAGTCTGTCCCTGATCTCACTAAATGGAGACTTGCATCAAGTGATACTAATAAATTCCTCACATAAAGGGAAAGTGGGAAATAAATTAATTGATGCCACTGCTCAGAGAATGCATGTTTCTCCAACTGGGAGTCAATTTCATGAATTTTAAAACACAGACTTTGAATGGAAGAGATAATAATAAATTGTGGAAATGGAAATAAATAAGATGGCATAAATTGTGACTAAAGTAAGTTGAGTTACCAGAAGATCCTAATATTTTTTATTATATCACACTCATCAGGACTAACAATCAACATAAATGACGACTATGAAATTAAGAAACCCACCAAATGCTTCTGATAGCCCATAAACCTTCTGACTGTAGACATCAGTCTTGTCCCAGATGAAGTAATAGGATAGGTCAGGGGTAGCAGGAAACCACTTCTGGAAGAGTCGACCTTCCACGGCCACCATGAGATGTACTTTCATTAGATTGAATGGGATGGAGGGGTCAGTCAGACTAATCCTCATGATTGACTTGTAGCCAGCATTGCGACTACTGACATAGTTCAGCTTCATTTTACTACCTGGAATATTTATCTCCTCTTGTAAAGCCTGTTAACAAAGTGGGAGAAAGACCGTAGTAAATAATAAATGAGAAAGAAATGTTAGCATTTTGCCGCAATTCCTCCAGAGTACACCTGGGAACTTATAGACAGAAGTTTGATATTTTGCCATGAATGACAGGATACAATATTTATCTATTGATTCTTCGCATGGTGAGATTTTCACTGTTTAACTGATTGCCATTTGAGGCAATCATCTCCCATAGGTTAAGTAAAACTCAAGTAGCCCAATTGCACACCAGTGTTAGATTTAAGAGCAGAACAGGATAGGAATCAGTTGAAAAGTCACTTACATTTTCCCAGTAGTAGCAGGTGCAGGGTGACAGTACTATAATTAGTTTTTAAAAAAAATTTAATTGAGTGAACACTCCAAGGTATTCAAATTTCCTTTTTTCAAAGTGTTTGTTATGTCTTTTTGTGAAAGTGTTGTCTGGTAGTGTGACTCACTTGCTTTACTTAAACTATACAATTCTGTGAAAGTGTCTATCACTTTAATCTACAAACAGTAATGGTTCAAACACAGCATTGTTAAGTTCTGGGTCATTCTTCCTGTCAAGAACAATCATAGTCTTTACAGGCTGGCATGATGCTCTGCACCAGTGGGTTTGGGGCTGGTGGTGAGTAAAACCCAGTGGTAGCTTTTGAGGGGGTAGCATTGGGCACCTCACCTATCCTTGGGCATATTAAAACCCTTAACTGACTAATTAAGGGCTTCATCTCGCTTTGGTATTACCCACAATCGGGGAGGAGGGAAGGATAACACCAAACTTCGGCACGGCTTGGCCAACTGGGGTTGGGCAAGAGCGAATGTGGTTTCCTTTACAGGTCTATGGGACACACCCCCTACAAGGGCCATTTCCACCCTGTTGTTCTTTCCTCAGGCTCTAACCCTTCATTGCTAACTTTCATCCTGGAGATAAGTGGACAGACTCCTATAAAGGACTTTGAAATTTCACCTGAAAATGACTAATGCTGCCTCAGTGTTAACCTATTGTGGGATGGCTTTTGGGATTATGGGCAGGCTCTACACTAAATTTTGAGCTGGGATCAGGTAGAGATAACAGGGACTGTGGAATCCAGTGAAATCCATGAATAAAAATACTGACTGGGTACACTTTGGTCAGTTTTGAATCAATTATGCAGAGCCACCAGGAAGGGAGATTCGTCAGTGGGCTGTGCATTGAGTACTGATTTTCTGAGATGCACCAATCATATAAATCTACACATGAGAACAAAGTCATAATTTCTACCTCTAGATTTTGTGCTTTGAGTTGGAATATGTTCATTCAATGAGCAACAATTTTCACTGTCATGTTTCTTTTAAGGGGTAATGTTGAATAAAGGTGACACAGTACCTGTATTTCAGGAATGATGGGACCTCTTTCCTGACATGAACCTGCAAATGCCGTCAAAGGCGCTGGTGAGACAATTGGATTGGGACGTGCAAAATTACTCAGGTCACAGCTAGGGATGTCGTTCTCTTCATGCCTCATAATGACGGTGTCCATGACAAAGAAACGGTTCCATGGCAGCCAAAGTGTGTGCTCCTGAGTGATGAACGGAGAGCGCTCAAAGTGTATCGTGACCGAAACACCTCCGTTAGTCATCAAATCAAAGCTAGTATTTGGAGGACAGAACAAGACAGTTTGTTTTCAAAAAAAAAATTTACTTTTTGCAAAACATCACAAAAGGTGTAATCTTCCAACTTTGTACAACCAACAGGCAAATATCTGGGCGGCACGGTGGCACAGTGGTTAGCACTGCTGCCTCACAGCGCCTGAGACCCGGGTTCAATTCCCGACTCAGGCGACTGACTGTGTGGAGTTTGCACGTTCTCCCCGTGTCTGCGTGGGTTTCCTCCGGGTGCTCCGGTTTCCTCCCACAGTCCAAAGATGTGCGGGGACAGGTGAATTGGCCATGCTAAATTGCCCGTAGTGTTAGGTAAGGGGTAAATGTAGGGGTATGGGTGGGTTGCGCTTCGGCGGGTCGGTGTGGACTTGTTGGGCCGAAGGGCCTGTTTCCACACTGTAAGTAATCTAATCTAATCCCTACAATAACACGTCAGAAATGTGGGTATTTTCTAACCATCAATTCATAAGGACAGCAGGCTATTCACAGTGCATGGATACATTTCCAATCCATGTTGCCAACAGGTGAGGCTCCTGCCAAGATTACAAAGTTGCAAAATTAACCATAACAGCGTTTGTCAACTTCTTGACAATTTGATACATGGAACAGATGCAGCAGGTGGAGGTCAAGCTTCTTGATCAAGAGGTAGACATCTTTAATAAATTGATATTTAGACACTTTTATGAATATGCAATCTTGGAAGAAGATTTATTTTATCCCTGAGTCATCCATCAAAAGCACAGAACAATTTGAGATGCAATTAGTGAAATATTGATCCTATAAAGGATTGCCTCACTTAATATTCATATTGAATATAAAAGGCTGGAAGTCTCATGATATTGCTCACATGATATTAATTTAAAGAGTTCATTATGTCATATAGATCTATAGTACAGTAAGGTCACAATTTAGTTTTCTGGAATAGCATCTTTAGTTAATTGTGGCATGCTTGCTGTGAGACATGGCATACTGGATATTCCTTACCTAGTTTGCATCCATAATGTGAACTATTGATAACAATTGCTGCATATAGGTTTGATGATTTGACATTAATGCCAGTTGAATTGTCAGATATGTGTGTAAATTCTACTAAGGTGAATATTGTCAAAATGTATGCTATAAAAGCACAGCTGGACAGGCAGCATGTGAGGAGCAGGAGAGTTGACGTTTTGAGCTCTTAATCAGGGGGTGGGAAGGAGAGGGCCCAAGGGGCCTGAGAGATAAATGAGGTGGGGAGGGAGGGGGGTACTGGGAGGAAGGTAGCTGGGAATGTGATAGGTAGCTGAAGGTGGGGTGTGATGGTGATAGGTTTGAGTGGAGGGTGGAGCAGATAGGTGGGAAGGAAGATGGACAGGGAGGACAGGTCAAGAGGGTGGTGCCAAGTTGGAGGGTTGGATCTAAGATAAGGTGTTGGGAGGGTTGGAAGATGAGGAAACTGGTGAAATCGACATTGATCCGGTGTGGTTGAAGGGTCGCAAGGCGGAAGATGAGGCATTCTTCCTCCAGGTGTTGGGTGGCTAGAGTTTGGCGGAAGAGGAGGCCCAGGGACTTGCATTTCCTTGGCAGAGTGGGAGGGGGAGTTAAAGTTTCAGCTACATGTCAGTGGGGTTGTTTAGTGTGTGTGTGTCCCAGAGATGTTCTTTGGAACAAGTTGGAGTCCTGTCTCCCCAATGTAGAGGAGACCACATTTGAGAGCAACACACACAGTAAATGACGTGTGTGGAAGTACAGTAAATCTCGTTGGATGTGGAAGGATCCTTTGGGCCTTGGACAGAGATGAGGGGGGAGGTGTGGGCGCAGGTTTTGCATCTCTTGTGGTGGTAAGTGAAGGTGCTGGGGTTGGAGGGTGGGTTGGTGGGGAATGCAGATAGGGGTGGGGATTGGAAATATATCTCTGGTGATGAGATCTGTTTGTAGGTGGCAGAAATGACAGGGGATGATGTGTTGTGTCCAGAGGTTGATGGGGTGGAAGGTGTGGACCAGGGGTGGGGGCAGGGTTCTGCCCTCATTGCAATTGGAGGGTTTGGGTTCAAGGGCGAGGTTTGGGAAGTGGAGGAGTTGGGCTGGTGGGCATCATTGACCACGTGAGAGGGGAAATTGTGGTCTTTGATGAAGGAGGCCATCTGGAAAACCAAAATTTTATGTACTTACCTCCAAACCTGGGATTTCTCGATCATCCCAGAAGCTTCCCCTGGTCTCTGGAACTGCTAGGACAACATTAGCCATGCAGCTGCTCCAGACACCACCACTGCCCCCGTCACTCCACAGCCTGTGGCCTCTGTGAACGCCACGAAGACAACCACCCATGTAATCGCCACAGGTACCACTGCTGCCGAAACCACCATGAAGACAACTTGGAACGTCACTACCACCCCATAGTTGCCGCCGCCTCAGCCACTTCTACCCCCACTGACCTCACTCACTGGAATACTGCTGATGGCATCTTGGATGTCACTTCTGCCCTGGCTTCCACAAACCCCCCCAACCCTGACCCCCATGGTGAGTGTCACTTCCGTTGGTGACATCACCCACGATCCCATAAGGACACCTACTCCATAGACAGTCTCCACTACCAATCCCAACTCCAGCCCCATAGCAAATCCAAGCCCCAAGACCTGCTGTGTTTTTACCAACCCCCAGACTTCCCCCTCAGTGAGGATGAACAATCAATCCTCAGTAAAGGCCTTACCTTCATCCTCCTACAATCCTGGATCAATGAATCTAACATGTGTTGTGACATCGTACTTTTCTTCCATTATCTCTGCGCTTACCTTTTCCATCAGGACTCCCTCCCACCCACCCACCCTCTGAGACTCCTTTTCCTGCCTCTTACACACCCCATCCGCTTGGACCCCATGCTGGTTTGTTAACTGCCCTCAATCTCTTTGTCTTCGACTGCCACTGCAAAATTGACCACCTCAACCTATCCACCCCTCTCACCCACTCCAACCTCTCACTCTTGCAATGCGTAGCACTCCACTCCTTCTGCTCCAACCCCAACCTCACCATCAAACTAGCATGAAGCGGGGAAGGGATGGGGATGCTGTGGAAATTTGGTGCACTGACTTCTACACCACTGAAGCTAGGTGCCAACCTGCGGATAGCTCCACCTACTGCCACCTTGACCACAAACTCACCTCTCATTACCAAACCAACAGCCTTCAACCTCATAGTCTGGGAACTGCCCAGTTCAACCTCCTACCCAAAATTCACAAACCTGACTGCCCCGGTTGACTCATTGTCTCTGCCTGCTCCTGTCCCACTGAACTTATCTCTGCATACCTTGGCACCGTCCTGTCCCCTTGCTCCAGGATCTTCCCATTTACATTTGGGAGACTGCCCAAGCACTCCATCTTCTCCATGACTTTAGTTTCCACAGCCCCACAATGCCTCATCTTCACCATAGACATCCAGTCCCTGTTCACATCCAACAGCCATGACGAAGGCCTCCAAGCCCTCTGTTTCTTCCTCTCCCGCTGGACTACCAAGTACCCTTCCACTGACACACACTCATTCAATTGACAGAACTGGTCCCCACCCTCAACAAGTTCTTTTCTAATCTTCCCACTTCCTTCAGATGAAAGGGGTAGCCAAGGGCACCCGCACGGGCCCCATCTATGCCTGCTTCTTCATCAGGTACGTGGAACAGTCCACCTTCTGCAGCTACACTGGCACCATTCACCATCTTGTCCTCTGCTACATCACTGTATCACAAGGAGGTTAAACAATTCATCAACTTCATGAACACCTTCCACCCTGACCTCAAATTCACCTGGACCATCTCAGACATGTCCCTCCCCTTCCTGGACCTCTCCAACTCCTTTTCCAGCGACCGACTCAACATGGACATTTACTTCAAACCCACCAACTCCCACAACTACCTGGACTACACTTCCTTCCAACTTGTCTCCTGTAAAAATGCTATCACTTACTCATGATTCCTCTGCCTCTGCCACATCTGCTCCCAGGAGGACCAATTCCACCATAGAACATCCCAGATGGCCTCTTTCTTCAAGGATCACAATTTCCCCTCCCATGTAGTTGATGATGCATCTAGCACATCTCCTCCACTATTCACATTCCCCCCTTGAACCCAAACCCTGCAATCGCAACAAGGTCAGAATCCCCCAGTCCTCACCTTCCACCCCACCAACCTCCATATACATCACATCAACCTCCGCTATTTCTGCCACCTACAAAGAGACCCTACCACCAGGGATATATTTCCACCCACTCCTATCTGTGTTCCACAGAGACCATTCCCTCACAACTCTCTGTTAGCTCCACGCCCCCGACTGACAAATCCTCCAACCCTGGCACCTTCCCTTGCCACAGAAGAGGTGCAAAACCTGCACCCACACCACGCCCCACCTCCGCCAAGGCCCCAAAGGATCCTTCCACATCCAACATAGATTTACCTGTACCTCCACACTTGTTAGTTACTGTGTCCGTTGCTCTCGATGTGGCATCCTCTACACTGGGGAGACAGGAGCCCAGCTTGCGGAATGTTTCAGAGAACATCTCTGGGACACATTCACTAAACAACCCCACCACCCTATGGCCAAACACATTAACTCCCCTCCCATTCCACCAAGGACATGCAAGTCCTGGGTCTCCTCCTCCTCCACCAAACTCTAGCCACCCGACACTTAGAGGAAGAACACGTCATCTTCTGCCTTGGGACCCTCCAACCACACAGGAGCAATGCCAATTTTGCCAGTTTCCTCATTCCCCCTCCCCTCACCTTATCCCAGATCTAACCTTCCAACTTGACACTGACCTCTTTAACTGTTCTACCTGTCCAGCTTCCTTCCCACCTATCTGCTCCACTCTGACTTATCACTGTCACCCCCCACCCCTATCTCCATATTGCATTCCCAGCTACCCTACACCCCAGCCTCACCCACCTCCCATTTATCTCTCAGCCCTCTTGGCGCTCCCTTGTTCCTGATGAAGAGCTCATGCTCCTTGGATGCCGCCTGACCAGTTGTGCTTTTCCAGCACCATACTTACCGACTCTGATCTCCAGCATCTTCAGTCCTCACTTTCTCCTAGGGTGAATATTCTTTGGATTTCTCTTTTGCCCACCTACTTCAGCTAAAGTCCTGGCCTTT